>NC_091572.1:3833430-3838430 GCF_042767895.1 Penaeus vannamei
CCCCTACCTTCTCTTCCCCTCCTCTCCCTCTCCCCATCCCCCTACCTTCCTTCCTCCCCTCCCCCTCCCCTCTCCACTCCTTCGCCCTCTCTTCCTCCCCCTCCCCTCTCACCTGACCTTCTTCTCCCTCTCTCTCCTTATCCCTCCTCCCTCGATCCTCTCCCTCCCTCTCCCCTGCCCTTCTCTTCCTCCCCTCTCCCTCTCCTTCCTCCCTCTCCTCTTCCTCCTCTCCCCTCTCACCCCCTGACCTTCTCTCCCCCTCTATCTCCTTATCCCTACCCTCCCTTGACCTTCTCTCCCTCTCACTCTCTTCCTCCCCCTACCTTCTACCTTCCTCCTCTCCCCTCTCCCTCTCCTCTTTATATTCCTCTCACCCTGACCTTCTTCTCCTCCCTCACTCCTTATCCTCCCTCCCCTGACCTTCTCTCCCTCTCCTCTCTTCCTCCCCCTGCCTTCTCTTCCTCCCTCTCCCTCTCCTTCTCCCTCTCTTCCCCATCCTCCCTCACCCCCTGACCTTCCCTCTCCCTCTCTCCTTATCCCTACCCTTCCTCGACCTCCCTCTCTCTCCTCTCCCCCTACCTTCTCCCCTTTCCCTCTCCTTCGCCCTCTCTTCCTTCCTCCTTATCCTTACCCTCCCTTGACCTTCTCTCCCTCTCCCTCTCTCCCTCTCTTCCCCGCCCCCTCCCCCCAGCTAAATGGGATGCCGCTGGGGAGAAGTTCCGGCTTTTTGGACTGGGTCTTTTTATTTTCCTTTTTCTGTCTTTTTATTGCTTCCTTTGGCTTTTTTCTTGGGGGGGGGGGCTTTATTTTTTTGGTTTGTTTTTTTTCTCTCTTTATTTTTTTCTTTGTTTCGTTCTTGCGTTCTCTTTCTCTTTCTTTCTTTCTTTCTCTCTCTCTCTCTCTCTCTCTCTCTCTCTCTCTCTCTCTCTCTCTCTCTCTCTCTCTCTCTCTCTCTCTCTCTCTCTCTCTCTCTCTCTATCTCTATCTCTATCTCGCTCTGTGTGTGTGTGTGTGAGTGTGTATGTGAGTGTGTGTGTGTGTGTGTGTGTGTGTGCGTGTGCGTGTGTGTGTGTGTGTGTGCTTGTGTGTGTGCGTGTGCGTGTGCGTGTGCGTGTGCGTGTGTGTGTGTGTGTGTATCTGCCCATCTGAGCGCATACTGAACCCAAGCCCCACCACGCCCCTCTAAACCTCCTCACCTGAAACCTCGGCCAAAACCTCCCTCCGAGACGCGCGCCACGTACCTGTCGGTGAGTCCGCCGGGGAGGATGTGGGCGATGACGTAGCCGAGGGCGCGCTGGCCGGAGATGTAGAGTCCGAGGCCCTCGTCGCCGTCGTCCTTCACGAGGCGGATCAGGCGGAAGGTCTTGTTGGTGAGGGGCGGCTGCGGCAGCGTGGCGGGCGGGGGCGTGGGGCGCGGCAGGGAGGGCGCCCGCCGCCGGTACGCGGGCGCGTCGCCGTACAGGGAGTCGGCGTCGACGTCCTCGGCCGCCATCGCGTCCCGCCACCGCCACGACTCGGCGCGGTCCAGCGAGGCCGAGCGCGAGTAGCGGCGCCGCTGGTCGTAGGCGGTCTCGAGGCCGCGGTCGTCGCGCTCGAAGCGGTCGATGCGGTTGAGCCTGTCGAGGCGGTCGAGGCGGTCGAGGCGCTCCAGGTCGAGCGACGCGCGCTTCGAGTGCGCGTCCTCGGGGTAGATGGCCTCGTACAGGCCGTCGGACGAGGTGGAGGAGGCCGGGTAGCTCATGCGGGCGTAGAGGCGCGGCTGCGAGCGCGGGCGGCGTCTGATGGGCGGGTGCGGCCCGTCGCCGCAGTGGCAGTGCTGGCAGCACTCGCCCGTCCGCGCCCGGAGCTTCTCCTCGTCCGTCAGCAGAGGGCGCCCTCCGCCGCCCTTGCCGCCGCCCACCTTCTTCTCCGAGCCCTGCGGCGCCGCCCCGAGGTCCGAGCTGAGCTTCCTCGCGGCGCGACTTCCCTCGGGCTTGATGTACACCGAGGACCTCCCCTCGTCGGCGGCCGAGCCCTTCACGCGCACGGTCACCACGAAGTCCCCGTCGCCGAAGCCTGTGGGCGCCGGGATGGGCGAGATGATGTCCCTGGGGGCGGCGTCGCCCTGCCCCTCGCCCTCCCTGCGGCCCCCGCTGCCTCTCTCCTCCAGCTCCTCCTCCTCCTCCTCCTCGCGAGTCCACTTCGTGTTTTCCGACGAATCGGAGCAAGACGACTTCGTGTCCGAGTTTTCCGAAAAGGACGACTTGGAGTCCGACGTCTCCGAGTAGGAGGTTCTGACGTCGGATATGCTGCCGCAGTGGCTGCCGGTGCCACGCCCGCTGTCACCACACTCTTCCCTGGCGGTCGCTTGTTCCTCCGCGACCGAGGTAAGTCTGGATCTGAGAAACGCATACGGAAACTGCCCTTTCTTGGTCGCCTTGTCTCCGTCGTTCGCCTTTTCGCACTCGCCCTCGCCCAGGTCCCCCGCCTCCGCCCCGCCGTCCCCGCCCGCGCCCTCCCTCGCCTCCCCTCTGCCCAGCACGTCCATGCCCGCCTCCAGCGCCGGCAGGTGGGACGTGGAGGCGCTCCTGAACAGCACCGTTCCCTTCGCACTCACTGGTTCGCGGTCCATGTCCTTGAGCGACTCGTACACATTGTCGGGGTCGTCCGCCGCGGCGCTCTTCGGGCTGCCGCCGGCGGGGCTCGCTTCGGGCGCCGCCTTGGCCACCCGCGGCGCCGGCGGGAGGTCCTCCAGGTCCTTCGCCGAGTCCCAGCTGCGGGACCGCCGGAACAGGTTGCGGATGCTCTCCACGCGGTCCACCTTGGCCCGACGGGGCTGGCGGGCGCCGGTGGGGGCGGCGTCCTTAGCGCCCGACGTCGGCGTCTCCGCGTCTTTGTTGGGCCGCCAGTTCCTCCGGCGGGTGCGCGTGGAGCCCAGCGGGAAGTGGATGTGCTCCTTGCTCTCCCCGCGGGTCAGCTGCTCCAGCTTCTTGCCCATCTTCTTCCCCCATGTTGAGAACCCTGCGGACAAAAAAAGAAACAAGCAATAAACACGGGTTGCACCTCGGCCGAGGGACAGCAGAATCAACAGCAAAGGAACAAACGGGCGAGCGCAATGCACCCTCCCCACCACGCCGCGTGTGAAATGCCGACGGTCCCGCTAGGAGTACCAGGCCAGGCATCGTCATGGTCAGACGCGGCCCCGAGCCACGATTACATCAAGCCGAGAAACAGGTTTATCGTCGCGGGGCCTTCGCGTAACGCACACATACCGCACGTTTTGGCTTTGGGAAACGCGGAGCAGAAGCGAGTGGATCGTAACGAAGTCAGGAACGATACGTAGCGCCCCGTGCCGTACTCGGACACTCGGCTGGGGGAGGAATCTCGTAACACGTGCAGATAAAACCGCAAAATACCTCTTCGCGTAGACGACCCGCCTCGGGGAGCTGCAAACCGCAAAGTGTATCGCCTAAATACACGCAGTACTCCTCCCCCTTCTGCTCACCTCCCCTCCCCCCTCCCCTCTCCCCCCCCTTCTCTCCTGCCCTCTCCCATTCTCCACTCATGCCCTCTCCCTCCCTCCTTCTCCTCTCCTGCCCTCTCCCATTCTCCCCTCTTCCCTCTCCCTCCCTCCTTCTCTCTCCTGCCCTCTCCCATTCTCCACTCATGCCCTCTCCCTCCCTCCTTCTCCTCTCCTGCCCTCTCCCATTCTCCACTCATGCCCTCCCTCCCCCTTCTCCTCTCCTGCTCTCACTCCTCCACTCCTCTACTCCCCCTTTCTCCCTTCTGTTCTCCCCCTTTCTCCTCCCTTCCCTCCTTCTGCTCTCCTGCCCTCCCCTCATTCCTTCTGCTCTCCCTCCTTCTCTTTTCCTGCTCTCCCCTCCCCTCCCCTTCCTTCCCCTCCCTCCCTCCTTCTTTCACCCCGCCCCCTTAAAAGCGAGACCCGAAACGAAATCTCGGGTCAGCCATTCGGACACCTCAAGTGACCTCGTCTGCCATTGCAAGGCGAGAAGGAGAGGGGCCGGCCGCGTGTCAGCCCCGCTCGCTCGGTCCAAGTGGTAGCGGGGGATGGGGTGGGTGGGGGGTGGGGGGGTACCTGAGGGATTTTCGCCCCCTGGGGTACCTCGGCCACCTGGCGCTCGTTCCATCGCTACGAGTCGCAGGATGGTAGCGAGGGAGATGGTAGGAAGAGCGTGTGGATGTGGGGATGGTAGAGCGAGTGAGTGACAGAGAGAGAGAGAGGAAGAGAGGGAGGGAGAGAGAGAGAGGGAGGGAGGGAGGAGAGGAGATGTTAGGAAGAGCGTGTGGATATGGGGATGGTAGAGCGAGAGAGTGAGAGAGAGAGAGAGAGGAAGAGAGGGAGGGAGAGAGAGAGAGGGAGGGAGGGAGGGGGGGAGATGGTAGGAAGAGCGTGTGGATATGGGGATGGTAGAGCGAGTGAGTGAGAGAGAGAGAGAGAGAGAGAGAGAGAGAGAGAGAGAGAGAGAGAGAGAGAGAGAGAGAGAGGAGGAGGGAGAAGAGGAGGAGGGAGGGAGAGAGAGAGAGAGAGAGAGCGCGAGAGCGAGCGAGAGAGAGAGAAAAAGAAAGAAAGAGAAAGAGAGAAAGAGGAGAGACAGACAGACAGAGATGATGATGATGATGGCGTGACCAGCTGTTCGTCAGAAGAGAACGGAGCTCAGACACGCAGACACGTGACAGACACAGACACCTGGCGGGCTGAACGTTCCGGGCCTCGAGAGAACACCGCCGGGAAGTCAAAGTCGAAATCCCAAAAACCGCAAAAATTAGAAAAAAAAATAATTAAGGAGAAGGATGAAGCACCAGGTGGATGAAGCAACGCGATGCCGGCCGACCACACCCATCCGCGCCCCCATCCACCTATCCACATATCTACCCTGTCAGCTCATCCACCCATCCACCTACTCAACTCATCCACCGATTCACCCATTTCACTTATCCATCCATCCACCAATCCACCCATTCGGCCCGTCACTCATCCACCTATCCATCCACTCAACTCA
>NC_091572.1:3843430-3845729 GCF_042767895.1 Penaeus vannamei
GGATTACGAGAGAAAGAGAAAAAATGGAGAGAAAGATCAAGAATAGGGGACACAGGGAAGAGGGAAAATAAAGATTATATGGTAAACGAAGGTTTGTGGAGAAAACAGAAGGGATGGAGTGTGAACGAGAGAGGGAGAGGGAGAGAGAGAGAGAGAGAGAGAGAGAGAGAGAGAGAGAGAGAGAGAGAGAGAGAGAGAGAGAGAGAGAGAGAGAGAGAGAGAGAGAGAGAGAGAGAGAGAGAGAGAGAGGGGGAGAGAGTGGGGAGAGGAGATGGAGTGGGAGTGGGAGAGGAGAGAGGGAAGAGGAGACGGAGACGGAGAAGGAGAGGGAGAGGGGGAGATGGAAGAGGGAGGGAGAGAAAGAGAAAGAGAGAGAGGAAAGAGAACGAAAAAAGAGAACTGGAAAAAAAAAACAAAGAGACAAACAGACAGACAGACAAAAAAAAAAGTCCAAACCAACACAAATCGAACAAAGTCGCGAAGCACTACAACCTCTCCCTCAAAAAAAAAAAAAAAAAAAAAAAAAAAAAAAAAAAAAAAAAATAGCCATTGTCCCCCGTGCCATGACAGAATAAATGCCAGTGCCAATCCGCCAGTGCCAATCCGCCGCCAAATGAGCCGTTATGCAAGGCTCAAGGGCCTCCAGTTCGCCGTTGCCTTTTTTTGCTTGTTTTGCTTGTCCTTATAAGGGGCGCGAAGGCATACAGGATTCGGTGTGCTTGTGTGAGTCACTTCTTTACGAGGAAATTTTTGCTTGTGTTTTTTTTATTGAGAAATGGCAATGGAAAGTAGAAATAAGAGATTGAAAATGAAGTAAAAAATGACCAAATATGATTATAAAAATATACGTTTTTTTCTTTTTTTGCTGGAGTATTTATTGACAAATGGAAATAAAAAGTAGAAATGAGAAATTAAAATAAAAGTAAAAATGACAAAACAATAATAAATAAAATAATATTTTCGTCACCGTTGCTTGTTCATTTATCGAGAAATGGAAATGAAAAGCATAAATAAAAGAAAGTAAAAATGACATAACAATAATAAATGAAATAATATCATCGTATATCGTAGGTGTTTATTAATATTAATTTCACTTCAGAGTAAAGTGTTTTACTTAGAAGACGAGAATAGACACATAAGTGAAGGAAAAAATACGGGAGATGAAGAAAAAGAGGATAAGAGCGAGAAGGAAGGGGAGGACGAGGACGAAGGAAGAGGAAGGGAGAGCGAGAAATGAGGGAGAAGGAGGAGGAGAGGGAGGAGTGGGGAGAAGAAGAAAAAGAGAAGAGCGAGAAGGAAGGGGAAGGCGAGGGCGAAGGAAGAGGAAGGGAGAGCGAGAAATGAGGGAAGAAGGGAGGAGGAGAGGGAGGAAAGAGGGAGGAGCGAGTGACTGACGCCGCCGTTATCTTGAGTGACAACGGATGGGGTTCTCTCCAATGACCCCTTCCCTCCCCTCCTCTCCCCTCCCCTCTCCTCCTCCCCTCTTCTCTTCCCTCCCCTCCTCTCCTCTCCTCTTCTCTTCTCTCCCCTCTTTTCCTCTCTCTCCTCTCCTCCTCTCCTTTCCTCTTCTCCCCTCTTTTCCTCTCTCGTCCTCTCTCTCCTCTTTTCATCTCCTCTCTCGTCCCCTCCTCTTCTCCCCCCTCTCTCGTCTTCTCTTCTCTCTTCTCCTCCTCTCCTCTCCTCTAAATTTCTCGTCCTCTCTATTCTCCCCTCCCCCCCTCTCCTCTACTCTCTCGTCCTCTCCTCTCCTCTCCTCTACTCTCTCGTCCTCTCCTATTCTCTCTCTTCTCTCTCATCTCTTCTCCTCTCATCTCCTCTTCTCTCCCCTCTCCTCTCCTCTTCTCTCTCCTCTTTCCCCTCTCCTCTCCTCTTCTCTCTCCCCTCTCCTCTTCTCTCCTCTCCTCTTCCCTCTCCTCCTCTCCTCCCACTACCTTCCCCAAACTGCACCCATATCCACCTCTTCCTTCTTCCCCCTCCTCCCGCCCATTCACCACCCCTTTCCCCCTCTTCCCCCATCCACCACTCACTTCCCTTTCCCTCCTGTGCCCCAACCTCCTTACCCCCCTCCCCCCCCAGGCAAGGTCCAGCATGCGGTCGCCTTCCCTTCCCCATCCCTGGCCTTCTTCCCCCTCCCCCCCTCCCCCCACTCTCCCCCCCACTCTCCCCGGCCTCCGACGTCGCCAGTGGTATGCGATGACCTTTTCCTTGACCTTATTCGAAAGAAAGAAAAAAGGAAGGAAGGAAGAAAGAAGAAAGGAAAATACACGATGAGAAATATATATATATATATATATATATA
>NC_091572.1:3848729-3863729 GCF_042767895.1 Penaeus vannamei
GAGTGTGTGTGTTTGTTTTTGCTTGTTTCTGTTTGTTTGTTTGTGCTTGTGTGGCTGTGTGTGTGTGCTTGCGTGCGTGCATGATTCTGTGCGTACGTATCTGTCTGTATGTCTATCTGTCTATGTACACGCCCACGCCCGCACACACTCGCATGTCAACGTGCAATAAGCTGAACCAATACAAAAAATAACAAAAAACAGAAAAAGAAAAACAACAACAACAAAAAATCATCCGAACACTTAACCGTCACATCCGAACACCGCGCTTCCGGCCACACGCAAACCGATCGTCTTTTGTCAATCAGGAATCCACCTCCCCATCTGACCCCCCCCTCCTCCCCCCTCTCCGACCCCACGCGCCAAAGGGGTGGAGTGTAGGGGGGGGGAAGGGGGGGTCAGGGAGGTCGACAAATTGGTGTGGGCGTTTGGGAGTGTTGGAGATCAGTGTGGGTGTGAGGGGGAATGTGAGGGAGTGTTGGAGATCAGTGTGGGTGTGAGGGGGAATGTGAGGGAGTCTGGGAGTGTTGGAGATCTGTGTGGGGTGGGGAAAGTGGGGAGTCTGGAGATTTTGGGTGAGGGGGTGGGATTTAGGTGGGGAGTGTGGGAGGTGGGAGCTGGAGGGAAATCAGTTGGGGGGGAGGGAGTGTTGGAGAGCCGTGGGAGCTGGAGAAATCAGTGTGGGAGCGCGAGGGAGTGTTGGAGAGCCGTGGGAGCTGGAGAAATCAGTGAGGGAGATCTGTGTGAGTTGGAGATCAGTGTGGGAGATCCGTGGGAGCTCGAGAAATCAGTGTGGGAGCGCGAGGGAGTGTTGGAGATCCGTGGGAGCTGGAGAAATCAGTGAGGTGGATCTGTGAGGGAGAGTGTGGGAGTGGGAGTCGAGAAATCAGGTGGGGCGGGGAGGTTGAGACGTGGGAGTGATGGGGGAATCTGAGGGGTGTTGGAGATCCGTGGGAACTCGAGAAATCAGTGAGGAGGATCTGTGAGGGAGTGTTGGAGATCCGTGGGAGCTCGAGAAATCAGTGTGGGAGATCCGTGTGAGTTGGAGATCAGTGTGGGAGATCCGTGGGAGCTCGAGAAATCAGTGAGGGAGTGTGAGAGAGTGTTGGAGGTCCGTGGGAGCTCGAGAAATCAGTGAGGGAGTGTGAGAGAGTGTTGGAGGTCCGTGGGAGCTCGAGAAATCAGTGAGGGAGTGTGAGAGAGTGTTGGAGGTCCGTGGGAGCTCGAGAAATCAGTGCGGGAGTTTGGGAGTGTTGGAGATCAGTGTGGGAGAGTCGTGGGAGCTCGAGAAATCAGTGAGGGAGTGTTGGAGATCCGTGGGAGCTGGAAAAATCAGTGAGGAGTCTGTGGCTGGAGACCTGGGAGCTCGAGAAATCCCGTGAGGGAACCTGTGCTGAGCCTGGAATCAGTGTTGGGAGTGTGGAGTCCGTGGGGCTCAATCAGTTGGAGCCTGAGGGAGGATCCTCGAAGCGCCTCCTCGGTTTCGGAATCAAATTTCTTAAGGATCATCTTGATATTTTCGAGGCGGAAGCGGGGTCGTTCTGGTCGTCCTCCTCCCTCCTCCCTCCTCCCTCCCCCTCTCTCCTCCTCCCCCCTCCCTCCTTGCCCCCACTCCCTCTCTCCTTCCCACCCTCTCCTACCCTCTCCTCTTCTCCTTCTCTCACTCCCTCCCTCCCTCCCTCCTATTCTTTCCCCTCCTCACCTCTTCTCTCTCTCCCCTCCCTTCCTCTCCTCCTTCCATTCCTCCTCTCCTCCTCCCTCTCCTCCCTTCCCTCTCCTTCCCCACTCCCTCTCTCCCTTCCCTTCCCCCCTCCCCCTCCCTCCCTTCTCCTCTACCCCCTTCCCTCCCTGTTCCTCCTCTCCTCTCCTCCACCTCCCTCCTCACCCTCCCACTCCTCCTCCTTCCCTCCACTCCCTCCCTCCCTCCCTCCCACGCGCCTGTCGATACCCGATTTATTTCCGGATATCGACTCGCCCGCGGGAGATAAATCGAGACGAATCGGGCCGGATTTAAAGGCCGGGGAAATGAGTGAACGAGGACCGGCCGCCGTTCTTCGTGTCACGTGGGTGATTATCGCCGCTTCATTACCTGGGTTTGGTCCGGGTTTCTGGGTCTCCGGTTTGCCAGGTCGGGAGTGATTCAATCATTTTTTTTTTATTGCCTTTCTCTCTTTCTTTCTTTGCTTTTTCGTTTTCGTTCTCGTTCTCTACCTCTCTCGATTTCTTGTTTCCTCGTTCTCGTTCTCGCTCTCTCTCTCTATCTATCTATCTCTATCTCTCGCTCTCGCTCTCTCTCACTCTCTCTCTCTCTTTCGTTGTCGTTCTCTTTCTCTTTCTCGATCTCTGTCTGTCTGTCTGTCTGTCTGTCTGTCTGTCTGTCTGTCTGTCTGTCTGTCTGCTCGCCTGTCTGTCAGTCTGTCTCCTTCTCCCTCTCCTTTCCTCTCTCTCCTCTCTCTCTCTCCCTCCTTCTTCCTCTCTCTCTCCATCTCTCTTTATCATCCCTTTTATCCATTTATCATCCATTTTATCCATTCATTCATCCGGTATGCAGCTTGCCCGACAGCTGTCAACTTGACGATACCAAAATGGGGCGTTTGGTATCTGATACCCTGACCGCGGGGTATTTGGCCGCTCCCTCTGCCCTTCGCCGTGTCAAAAAAGCACGCGGAACCTCGACAAATAGGAACTAAAAAAAAGTGAATAAGATAGAGGTAAAGAAAGAAAGAAAAGGGAAAAAAGTGAATGAGAGAAATGTAAAAAAGGAAGGAAAATGGGAAAAAGTGAATGAGATAAACGTAAAAAAAGAAAAAAAGTTAATAAGATAACTGTAAAAAAAAGAAAAAAAGAAAAAAAAAGTGAATAAGATAAACATAAAAAAGAAAAGAGAAAAGAGTGAATAAGACAAACGTAAAAAAAAAGAAAAAAAGAAAAAAGGTGAATAAGATAAACGTAAAACTTTACTTATATATTCAAAAACACGTAAAAAAAGGGCAAACATAAGTACGATGAACATACACTTTTACTTATAATACCTTTACGGGTAAATATAAACGTGAGCTTTTATTTATAAGAAAAAAAACACGCAATTAAAATAAAATGAAACTTTTACTTATAATACATTCACAGGTAAAAATAAATTTGAGTTTTTACTTAAAAAGAAAGAAAAAAAGACACGTAGTTACGATAAACACGTAATTAAAATAAAATGAAACTTTTACTTATAATATATTCACAGATAAGGATAAATATGAGCTTTTACTTAAGATAAACATAAACCTTTACTTATAAAAACGACCACACCTTCAATAAAACAAACACAACCTTCACTTATAAAATAAAATAAACATAAACCTTTACTTATAAAAACGACCACACCTTCAATAAAACAAACACAAACTTCACTTATAAAATAAAATAAACATAAACCTTTACTTATAAAAACGACCACAAGTCCAATAAAACAAACACAAACTTCACTTATAAAAAAAATAAATAAATAAAAACCTCAATAAGATTAACATCAATATTTTTACTTCCTGAAGATGGCTGCAGCGTCCTTCCAGAGGTCACGAAACATCTTATAAGACAAAAAAAAGGAAAAAAAAAGAAGGAAAACGAGGGATATAGGAATAAGATTTAAAAAAAAGGAAAACGAGAGATCTATGAATAAGATCAAAAAAAAGAAGGAAAAGAAGGAAAACGAGAGATCTATGAATAAGATAATAAAAAAAAAGGAAAACGAGAGATCTATGAATAAGATTAAAAAAAAAAAGGAAAACGAGAGATCTATGAATAAGACAAAAAAAAGGAAAACGAGAGATCTATGAATAAGATTAAGAAAAAAGGAAAACGAGAGATCTATGAATAAGACAAAAAAAAAAAAAAAAGGAAAACGAGGGATATAGGAATAAGATAAAAAATAAAAAAAGGAAAACGAGAGATCTATGAATCGTTGATGTATCTATTCCATCAACTCTGTTACATAAATATTAATGTATTTCGTTGCCTTTCGTTCACATACCGATCGAAACATAAAGAAACAAATACCCAGGCTATGTTTATAACATTTACATTCACTCAACAAATATGTTTTTTTAAAGGTTTAATTTACAAAATTCTCTTAATTTATCAGATTGCATCGATAAAAATATACGTATAAACAAACCATGAACGTAAGATGCAGAATCACAATTTAAAAAAAATACATACACTAAAATATGAAAAAAAAACGAAAAGGTCAGATCAACTTTTCATCCGAACCTTGGAATTCCTATCAATCTAATAAGAAATTTCAGATCAACATATTTTTTCCTTCTGTCTGTCTGTCTGTCTCTGTCTCTGTCTCTGTCTCTGTCTCTGTCTCTGTCTCTGTCTCTCTCTCTCTCTCTCTGTGTGTGTGTATCTCTCTCTCTCTCTCTCTCCATTTCTCTCCCTTTCTCTCCCTCCCTTTTCTTCTTCCATTTTCTCTCCCTTCCTTTTCTCTTCCTTATTCTCACTCCATCTCTTCTCTTCTTCCTTCTCTTTCTCTCTCTCTCTCTCCCTCTCTCTCTCTCTCTCTCTCTCTCTCTCTTCTCTTCTTCCTCTCTCTCTCCATTCTCTCTCCTCCTTTCTCTCTTCCATTTCCTCTCCTTCCTTCTCTCTCTCTTCTCCTCTCTCTCTCTCTCTCTCTCTCTCTCTCTCTCTCTCTCTCTCTCTCCCTCTCCTTCCCTCTCCCTCTCTATCTCTCTCCCCCTCTCTCTCTCTCCCCCTCCTCCTCTCCTCTCCCCTCCCTCTCCTTCCCTCTCCTCTCTCCCTCTCCTCTCTCTCTTCTCTCTCTCTCTTCCTCTCCTCTCTCTCTCCCCTCTCTTCTTCTCTCTTCCCTCTTCTCTCTCCCTTCCCCCCTTCCCTCTCTCTCTCTCTTCCCTTCTTCTTCTTCTTCTTCTCCCCTCTCTCCCTCTTAATATCCAGGAAGTCATAACATATTCACTCACGTCACAGCGTTAAATAATCACAAAAAATATTATCCTAAATTATCCAAAATGGCGGGTCTCTTGAAATTCTCACATCCGGGGAGTTAGAGGAGAGAGAGAGAGAGAGAGAGAGAGAGAGAGAGAGAGAGAGAAGAGAAGAAGAGAGAGAGAGAAGAAGAGAGAGAGAGAAGAGAGAAGAAGAAGAGAGAGGAAGAAGAAGAAAGAGAAGAAGAAGAAAAGAAGAAGAAGAAGAGAGAGAGAGAGAGAGAGAGAGAGAAGAAGAGAAGAAAAAGAGAGAAGAAAGAAGAGAAGAAAAAGAAGAGAGAGAAGAGAGAAGAAAGAAGAAAGAGAGAGAAGAGAAAGAGAGAGAGAAGAGAAGAAAGAGAAAGAAAGAAAGACAGAACAGAAAGAAGAGAAAGACAGACAGGAGAAGAGAAAGACAGACAGACAGAGAGAGAAAGAAAGAAAGAGAAAGAGAGAAAGAAAGAGAAAGAAGCCAACCAACCAAACAAGTAGACACAAAACACAAAATCGCACAGGGCTGATATCGCAAAGTGTGAAAGCGCTTTTATTTTGATATAATAAAAATGGAAATGAGTTCTGATCTCCCTTGGGCCTCCGCAAAGGTTTAGGATCAAAATGTCAATTATTTTGAGAGAAAGATAAACACGCCATTGGTGTTTTACCGGAGTTGAATTATATATTTTTTTTTATTTTCGACTTCTGTTTTTTTTATTCTATTTTTTATTCTTGTTCTTGTTATTTTCTTCTTCTTCTTCTTTTTTCCTTCTTGTTCTTTTCTTCTTCTTCTTCTTCTTCTTCTTCTTCTCCTTCTTCTTATCCTCCTTCTCCACCTCCTACTCCCTTCTTATCATTATATTGTTATTAGTCTTATTATCAGCATTACTGTTATTATTATCATTATTATCATCATCATTATCATTATTATCCTCCTCCTCCTCCTCCTCCTTCTCCCCAGCCCATTCCTTCTTCTCCCTCCTCCCCATTCTTCTTCTTCTTCTTCTTCTTCTTCTTCTTCTTCTTCTATTTCTTCTTCTTCTTCTTCCTCCTCCTTCCTCCTTCTCCCTCCCTCCCCCCTCCCCCACTCTTCCCCCTCCTCCTCCTCTCCTTCCTCCCCCCTCTCCTCTCCCTCTTCCACCCAACAGAAAGAAAAGGAAAAAACACCCTTATAGACATGAAAACAAACGTCATAGTTCTGCCCCCCGAACTTTCTCTCCCTCAGATCCGCCTTCTCCCTTCTCCCTGGGCCATGCACGCCGCCTCCCGCCCGTGCATGCTAATCTCTTCTTCTTCGCCGCCTTGCATGACCGGGGACTAACTGTGCCGGGGTCGGGTTTTAAATTTTTTTTTTACTTTTTTTTTTTTTTTTTACTTTTTTTTTTGGGGGGGGGGCTTTTTATTTTTATTTTTTTTCTTGTTCTTGATTTTCTTCCTTCTTTTTCTTTGTTGTTTTTCCTTGTCTTTTTTTTTTTTTCTTATTCTTCATTTTCCTTTTCTTCTTTTCCTTTTTTTCTCTTTCCATTGCTCCTCCTCCTCTTCCTCCTCACCTTTTCCCTTTTCCCTTTCCTTTTCCCCTTCCCCTTCCCCTTCCCTTCCCTTACCCCCTTCCCCTTCCCTTCCTAACCCCCCTTCCCCCTTCCCCTTCCCCCTACCCCCTACCCCTTCCTCCATCTCCTAAACCCAACCCCCTCCAAAGCTTCCCCTCCCTCCCGACTACACACAGCGACCACCCTAAACCAGAGACCGCTACCTACCTGACCCGCACGTGGTGACCTCCGCCCGCGATATCATCAGGTCAGGTCACGTGAGTTTTCGCATGCCGCTACGACTTCCCTCGGCCGACGAGCTCCGAAGCCGAAGGACCCGCTCGGAATGGCCAAAAATAAGGCGAAATGACACTATTTTGTAGTGGTCTTGTTGTTTCAAGTGCGTGGGAGTGGGAGTGGGAGGGAGAGAGGGAGGGAGGGAGGGAGGGAGGGAAGGAGAGAGGGAGGGAGGGAGGAGGAGGGTGAGAGAGAGAGAGAGAGAGAGAGAGAGAGAGAGAGAGAGAGAGAGAGAGAGAGAGAGAAGAGAAGAGAAGAAAGAAAGAGAAGAGAGGGAAGAAAGAGAGAGAAAGAGAAAGAAAGAGAAGAGAGAGAGAGAGAGAGAGAGAAGAAGAACTAACCAAACAAACAGAAACAAAACACAAAAGAACGAAACAAAAGAAAAAAAAAGCCAACCAACCAACCAACCAAAAGAAAGAAAAAAATCAAAAGAAAGAAAACACTTCTTCCCACCCCCCCACCCCACCCTCCCCACTCTCCCCCCCCCCCCACCACCGTTGCACCTGCCGCCGTGCAAAGTACCGCAATCTCACTCACGCTGCAGAGAGACAGACAGACACATGCCACCCCTGTCCCGTTCTCCAGTCGGCCATTCTCGTCACTCTTCGTCACCCGCCTGCTCCGTGGCACTCAATTGTGGCACTCAATTCCGTGGCACTCATTTCCGTGGCACTAAAATTCCTTGGCATTCATTTCCGTGGCACTCAAATTCTGTGGCACTCAAATTCCTTGGGACTCATTTCCGTGGCACTCAATTCTATGGTACTCAAATTCTGTGGCACTCAAATTCCTTGGCACTCAAATTCCTTGGCACTCAAATTCCTTGGCACTCAAATTCCTTGGCACTCAAATTCCTTGGCACTCAAATTCCGTGGCACTCAAATTCCCAAGTAATTCCTCCGAAAACATATTTCTTTCCGAGATTCCCGATCAATTTTTATCGAAACAAAAGTTTGCCAAGTCCAGTAAGAAGAAGAAAAAAAACGATAACCGCAACCAAAATCAAGCTAATAAAAATCAAATAAAAAAAATTATGATATATTATTTATAAAGAATAATGGTACACGCTTCAGTAGAACAGTAATAACCAATCAATCAAATAATTAATAAACGATCATCCAAAATAATAATTAAACAACTAATAAAAAATATAATAAAATCAACAAAAATAACCACAAGCAATCAATAAAAAATAATAATACTAAAATAATATTAAAAAAGACAATCTCTTTTTCTGCTGCGAGGACCCGAATGAATGGGACGAGACCCGAGATCCCCCACGGGCGGGCGGGGGGGGGGGCAGATGGGCTGGGGGATTGGTAGGTCGGTGGATGGGTGGGTGGGGGGATAGGGGTATTATTGGGTGAGGGATGGGTAGATGGGTAGATGGGTGGATGGGCGGGGGGGGATGGGTGGGATGGGGGGGATGGGTGGATGGGTAGGTCGGTGGATGGGCGTGGGGATAGGGGTATGGGTAGGTCGGTGGATGGGGGGGGAAAGGGTATGGTGTGGGTGGGGGATGGGGGTGAGAGATGGGCGTGGGGATAGGGGTATGGGTGGGTAGGGGATGGATAGATGGGCGGGTGAGCAGATGAGCGGGGCGGATAGGTCGATGGGGTAGATGGGTGGATGGGCGGGCGGACGACTGGATAAGTGGATGGGCGTGAGGTCCCACGGGCGTGCGGGCGGGATATCAACGCGGCGAAAGTCCACTGAAGAAAAGGAGAGGTGATAAACGCCGACTTTTAGCCCTCGGTCGCTCGAGGGGAGAGGTGAAGGGGGAGACACACGAGGGGAGGGAGGAGGGGGAGGGAGGGAAATGAGGGGGAGGAGGGAAGGGGGGGGAGACATCACGGGGGGAAGGAGGGGAGAGGGGAAGGGAGGGAAATGAGGAGAGGAGGGGAGGAGGGAAATAGAGGGGGAGGGAGGAGGGGGAGGGGGAGGGAGGAAGGAGGGAGGAGGGGGAGAAGGGGGAGGGGAAGGGGGAAGGGGAAGGAAGATGAGGGGAGGAGGATGAATTAGAAATCACGAAGGGGGAGGAAGGGGGAGGGAGGGAATATGAGGGGAGAGGGGAGGGGGAGAGAAAGAAGGGGGAAGAGGAGAATATAAAGAGGGATTGGGGAAAGGAGAGGGAGTGGAAAGAGGGTGAGAAAGGGGAAGAGGGAAAGGGAGTGAGGAGTAACGGGGATAGAGAGGGAGAAGGAGAGGAATTTAAAGGGGAAAGGAAAGGAGAAGGAAGAGGAGAAGAGGGGGAAGCGGGAAGAGAGAAAGAGGGAGATAGAGAGGGAGAAGGGAGAAGGAGTTAACGGCAGGATAAAAAAAAAAAAAAAAAAAAAAAACAGAGATAAGAAAGGGAACAAGGAGTTTAATTTCCGCGGCAAAAAAAAAAAAAAAAAAATTCTTCCGGCAACCAAAAATTCATCCAGATTTCAGGTTAAAAAAAAAAGAAAAAAAAAAAAAAAAAAAAGAGAGAGAGAAAAAAAGAAAAATAAATCTTATGAAAAAGTATTTCTCTACAGAACAAAGAAAGAAAAAAAAAGATTTCTGGCGTTCTTATTGGAAATGTACACACGCCGACGCACACAAAGTTGGCCAAAGTTACTTACGTCATAAAAAAAAAACATGTTTCAATACCGGCCATGACCGAGTGCCTTCAAACACGACCCGATTAATCCCGCAGAGAAAATGAAACAAGAAAACGAAACATGAAAATGAAACATGAAAACGAAACACGAAAATGAAACATGAAAACGAAACACCGAAAGAAAAGTGAAAACGAAACACGAAAACGAAACACGAAAACGAAACATGAAAATGAAACATGAAAACTAAAAGTGAAAATGAAACAGAGAGAGAGAGAGAGACAAAGAGACAAAGAGAAATACAGATACGGAGAAAGAAAGAAACAGTGAGAGAGAGAGACAGAACCAGAACCAGACCCAGACACACAAAAAAGAAACAAAGAAAGGAAAGAGAAAGAAAGAAAGGGAAAGAAAAGGTCAGGACAAGAAAGCACCCGCCCCGAAGAGAAGGCAAAAGTCGGCGCTCTTGAAGTCGGGGGCGGGTTGGGTTCGGGTCGGGGAGGGGGGGGGGGGGGTCGGGGGCGGGTCGGGGCCGGGTCGGGGGCGGCGGAACAAAGGGGGCGCGCCCGTGTTCATTTATGGGCGGGGGAAATTCAACCCAATATTACTGTCTGTTTATTCCTTTTCTTTTTCGTATGTGTAGAGCAGACGGACAGAGAGTGAAAGCGAGGGAAGGAGAGGGAGGGAGGAGGGAGAGGGAGGGAGAGGGAGGGAGGAGGGAGGAGGAGGGAGGGAGGGAGGGAGGGAGGGAGGGAGATAGGGAGGAAGGGAAGGAAGGAGGGAAAGGAGGGAGGGAGGGAAGGAGAGAGAGAAGAGAGAGGAGAGAGGAGTGAGAGTGAGAGTGAGGAGTGAGAGTGAGTGGAGTGGAGAGTGAGAGTGAGAGAGAGATAGAGAGAGAGAAAGAGAGAGAGAGAGAGAGAGAGAGAGAGAGAGAGAGAGAAAGAGAAAGAGAAAGAGAAAGAAACAGAGAGAAAGAAAGAAAGAAAGAAAGAAAGAGAAAGAAAGAAAGAAAGAAAGAGAAAGACAGAGCCAGAGAGCAAAAACGAGCAAAAGGAGAGACAGAGCGAGAGAGAGACAGAGACCGAGAGAGAGCGAGAGCCACCGCCGGGACATCAAAGGCCGCCCTCCCGCCCGCCCGCCCGCCCACGGGAAGGGCAGCGGCAGCGATCGGGGCCCCAAGAGCCGGCCTCCTCCTCCTCCTCCAGGCGACGTAACTCGAGGACCGCGAGAGAGCTGAGACCGCCTCGAAACCCGTGGCTCTCGGACTCGTAAATAATAACCCCCCCCCCCCCCGTCGCCGTCGAAGGAGAGGGCCAAGTAGGGGGGGGGGGGACAAGGTGGGTCCTTTTCGCTCTTTCTTCCTCTCTCTCGCTCTCTAGCTTTCTCTCTTTGCTCTTGCTCTTGCTCTTTCGGTTTTTGTCTCTGTTGCTGTGTCTGTCTATCTGTCTGTCGCTCACTCACTCATCCCCCACCTCTCTTTCTCTCTCTCTCCTTTTTTTTTTTTCTTTCTCTCCTCCATCTCCTTCTTCTTCTACATCTCCTTCTTCTTCTACATCTCTTTCTCCTTTCCCTCCCCCTCCCTCCCCTCTCCTCCCTCCCTTTCTCCCAAACCTTTGAAGGCTTAAAAGCTGCCTCCTTTCCGCTTCCCCTTCTACGGAACGACAAGAGGAAGGCGTGAAGGAGAAACAAAAGCGAAAAGGCAAATGGGAGATTCGAGAGGCTTACCCTCAAAAAAAAGAAAAGAAAAAAAAAAAAAATTTTACCCTAAAGAAAGAAAAAAAAAGTTTGCCCTCAAAAAAAAAAAAAAAAAAAAAAAAAAAAAAAAATGTCGACGATATAATAATGGCTGTGGTATTCGAGAGGCGTACTTCCGGTGCTGTGTGTATGTATGTATGCGTGTCTGTGTGTGTGTGTGTGTGAGCAGGGCTGGCCACACTGCAGGTGGGGTTACCTGGCCCTCCACCCTGGCCAACAGTCCCCCCCCCCCCGTCACTTCAGTTTAGAACACTCGTGGGTAGATCAAGGATTTCTTTTTGTTTTGTTTCTTAATATGTGAATTATATTTAGCTTTATCTCTCTATTACGTGTTTTATTTCACAATACGTGGGTAGATTAAGGATCTTTTTTTTTTTTTTTTTTTAATATGTGAATTACATTTAGTTTTGTCTCTCTATTACATGCTTATTTTTTCACAATACGTGGATAGATGTAAGGAAATTTGTTTGTTTCTTAATATGTTAATTATATTTAGCTTTATCTCTCTATTACGTGTTTTTTTCACAATACGTGGGTAGATGAAAGGAAATTTCATCTTTTTAATATGTGACTTATATTATAATTCATTTAACAACAAACCTTTATATTATAATTTATTTAACAACAAACCTTTATATCATAATTTACTTAACAATAATCATATTATAATTTATTCAACAATAAACCTTCATATTATAATTCAATTAACAACAAACCTTCATATCATAATCTATTCAACAACAAACCCTTACAACAATAAACCTCACAAGCCCTGACATCAACCACAGCGCCCCATCCATCTATCCCTCCGCCCCATCCCCTCGCCTAGCCACTAACCCGCCCGCCCGCCGCCAGATGGATAGGCAGAAAGATGCACATTTTAGACTCACTTAACTCTTCCCATTCACTCCTCCGTGGCCGTCACGCCCGCGGTGGGCGGCGTCGCCTTCGTGGGGGCCTGGGCGCCGCCTCCTCCTCCTCCTCCAGGGTCCCCTCCTCCGCTTCCTCATCTCGCTTGCTTTGCGTCCCTTGTTTGTTGTTTGAGAGCGAGTCGGTGGTTTGAACACAAAGAGAGAGATAGAGGGAGAGAGAGGGGTGGGGAGTGAGAGGGGGAGGGAGAGGGAGAGGGAGGGAGAGAGAGGGGGAGGGAGGGAGGGGGAGAGAGGGAGGAGGGAGGGAGGGGAGGGGAGGGAGAGAGGGAGGGAGGGAAGGGGAGGGAGAGAGGGAGGGAGGGAAGGGGGAGGGAGGGAGGAGGAGGGAGGGGGAGGGAGGGAGGGAGGGAGGGAGGGGGGGAGAGAGAGAGAGAGCGAGAGAGAGAGAGAGAGAGAGAGAGAGAGAGAGAGGGATGGAGGAGAGACATAGAGAGAGAGAAAAGAGAGAGAGAGAGAAGAGAGAGAGAGAGAGAGAGAGAGAGAGAGGGAGGGAGGGAGGGAGGGAGGGAGGGAGGGAGGGAGAGAGGGAGGGAGGGAGGGGGAGGGAGGGAGGGAGGGAAGGAGAGAGAGAGAGAGAGAGAGAGAGAGAGAGAGAGAGAGAGAGAGAGAGAGGGAGGGAGGGAGGGAGGGAGGAAGGGAGGGAGGGAGGGAGGAAGGGAGGGAGGGAGGGAGGGAGGGAGAGAGAGAGAGAGAGAGAGAGAGAGAGGGAGAGAGAGAGAGAGAGAGAGAGAGAGAGAGAGAGAGAGAGAGAGTGAGAGAGAGAGAGAGAGAGAGAGAGAGAGAGAGAGAGGGAGGGAGAAGGGGTAGGGAGGGAGGGAGGGAGGGAGGAGGGAGGGAGGGAGAGAGAGAGAGAGAGAGAGAGAGAGAGAGAGAGAGAGAGAGAGAGAGAGAAAGAGAGAGAGAAAGAGAAAGAGAGAGAGACAAACAGACAGAAAGAAAACAGAGACAGACAAACAGACAAACAGACGGACAGAGTCAAAGAGAAACAGACAAACAGAAAATAAGAGAATAAGAGAAAAACGACAAGAGAAAACAACAGAGACACAAATACCAAAAAGGACGAACACTTCCGAGAGAGTCGAGAATTTTCGGAGGGAAATGAAGCGAGAATTTCCGAGGTAATGAAGGCTTCTGATGCTCATTACCCTTCGTCATTACCCGCATCAGCCCGGGAAGACTGGCAACTCGGTCGCTATTGTCTTCGAGTAACGAGATTGGTAAAAAAAAAAAGAAGGAAAAAAAGAAAAAAAAAGAAGGAAAAAAGGAGTAACGAGATTGGAAAAAGGAAAAGGAAAAAAGAAGGAAAGAAGGAAAAAAAGGAGTAACGAAATTGGTAAAAGAAGGAAAAAAATGAAAAAATTAACGAGATTGGTAAAGGAAAAAGGAAAAAAAAGAAAAAAAACGGAAAAGAAGGAAAACAATTGCCAATAAGATGAACAAGAAAAAGAAAAAGAGGAACAAAAAAACAAAAAAAAGGAAAAAATTGCCAGTAAGATTAACAAGAAAAAGAAAAAAAATAAAAAAAAAGACAAATGAAAAAAAAAATGCCAATAAATTACCGAGATTGGCCAAAGAAAAAGAAAAAACGAAAAAAAAAATAACGAAAAAATCGCCTATAAAATATAACGCCGAGATTGGCCAAGAAAAAGAAAAATAGAAAAAAAACAAAAAGAATAAAAAAAAATGCCAATAAGATAAACAAGAAAAAGAAAAAGAAGAAAAAAACAGAAAAAATAAGGGAAAAATTGCCAATAAGACAAACAAGAAAAAGAAAAAGAAGAATAAACAGAAAAAAATAAGGAAAAAAATGCCAATAAGATTAACAAGATTGGCCAAAGAAAAAGAAAAAACGAAAAAAACAAAAAGAATGAAAAAATTGCCGATAACATTACCAAGATTGGCCAAAGAAACAGAAAAAAACGAAACAAAAAACAAAAAGAATAAAAAAATTACCAATAAGACAAACAAGAAAAAGAAAAACATAAAAAACAGAAAAAAATAAGGAAAAAACTGCCAATAAGATCAGAACCGTTCCGAACGAACCAAAATGGAGGCTTTCGAGGCAGTCTGCGTGGTTCGCTGTGACAGTTCGAACGGCAATTTCGTCCGAGATAAACATCTTTGCGTAATATCAAGCCATTTTCCTTTGCTGGGCGAAGGGGGAGAGAGAGAGAGAGAAAAAAAAGAGAGAGAGACAGACACAGACAGCCAGACGGACAGAGTCAGAGACAAACAGAAAATAAGAGAATAAGAGAAAGGGGGAGAGAGAGAGAAAAAAAAGAGAGAGTAGGAAATGTACATTTGTCTTGGGAAAAAAAGAAGAAAAAATGCGAGTCGAAGTGAAGGTTCTTTCTTTCCTACTTTTTCTTCCTTTCTTTCTTTCTTATTTTCTCTCACTCTCTCTATCTTTCTCTTTCTTTCTTTCTTTCTCTCTCTCTCTCTCTCTCTCTCTCTCTCTTTATATATATATATATATATATATATATATATATATATATATATATATATATATAT
The DNA here is from genome assembly GCF_042767895.1 of Penaeus vannamei. Taxonomy (NCBI): domain Eukaryota; kingdom Metazoa; phylum Arthropoda; class Malacostraca; order Decapoda; family Penaeidae; genus Penaeus; species Penaeus vannamei. Next base: position 3,863,303 of record NC_091572.1, read on the forward strand.
ATATCCCTTTCTATTTTTTTCTCTCTCTCTTTCTCTTTCTTTCTCCCCCACCTCTCTCTTTCTCTCTCTCTCTCCCTCCCTCCCCTTCTCCCCTCCCTCCCTCTCCCCCTCCTCCCTCTCCCCCTCCCTCCCTCTTCCTCTCCCTCTCCCTCCCCCTCCCTCTCCCTCTCCCTCCCTCTGTACCGTCTTTGTAACATTCGTAAACGTCTTCCAAGATCACAATCATCTTGTCACCCTCGACGAAAATAAGCCAAAGAATAACTATGGGAAACGCTGCACATAACACCCCCCACCCCCTCCCCCTTCCCCCATTCCCCATTCCCCCCATCCCATTTCTCACCCCCGCAATGACGCCCACACCGACCCCCTACCCCCTACCCCGCCCATGAAAATTGAGGAGGGAAAGGGGAGAGGAAAGGGAGGGAAG
>NC_091572.1:3876229-3881229 GCF_042767895.1 Penaeus vannamei
ATTTCTCCCTCATTTTTTCTTTGTTTGTTTGTTTGTTTGTTTCTTCCTTTCTGTCTTTCTCCTTCCCTTTCCCTCAATCTCTCTCCCTCTCTCCCTCATCCGCTAATGGCTTATCTCCCCTCCAGCTTCCGACATGTTGCACATCCCTCCCCCTCCCCCTACCCCCTCCCCTCCCCCCTCCCCTCTCCCTCTCCTCCCCCTCCCCTCCTCCCTCATCGACGTAAGGGATCAATAGCGATGATCGACTTCTGGACGACTCCTCTCCCTCGACGGCCGCTCGACCTCCTCCCTCTCGGACCCTCCTCGTCCCGACGCGTCTCCGATCAAAAGTTCCCGATCAAAAGTTCCCGACGCGCTCCCGATCGAAATTCCCGGCGTGCATCCGACCAAAAGTTCCCGATGTGCTATCGATCAAAGTTTCCGAGCAAAAATTCCCGACGTGCATCCGACTAAAAGCTCCCGATACACTCCCGACAAAACCCCTCCCGACCAAAAGTTCCAGACGAGCTACCGACCAAAACTCCCGGCCAAAGTTTCCGACCAAAACCTCCCGACACCCCCCCGACCAAAATCCCCCCCCCCCCGACCAAAATCCCCCTCCCCTCCGACCAAAGCCCCGACACACCCCCGACCAAAACCTCCCCCCACGACGCAGGGCCGGAAAGCGAGGGAAAGGCGTGAGGCGCCGCAGCTTCCGGTAATGACTGGGCGTTTTTTTCCATTTCATTTCTTCTTTCTATTTTTTTTTTTTTTTTTTTTTTTTGTCTCGCTCTTCCGTCTCATCTTCTCTTCCTCTAATGGTTTCGTAACTCGGTAAGTAACGCTTCGAAAGGCGTGTGTAATCTCACTCTAACTCGAGGACACGCACGTATGCACGCACGCACGCACGCACACACACACACACACACACACACACACGCACGCACACACACACACACACACACACACACACACATACACACACACACACACACACACACACACACACACACACACACACACACAACCACACAACCACACACACACACACACACACACACACACACACACACACACACACACACACACACACAAACACACACAGAGAATCATTCGCGACATATGCGTGTGCGTAAACCTGTGTACAAAAATAAAACCTTGTACAGTTCTGAGTCTACGAAACACACACACACAAACAACCCCCTACACACACACAAACACCCCCACCCTCCCCACACCCACACACCCCTTCACCCCCCCATCCACACACACCTTCCTTCACACAAACACCTCCCAACCACCCACCCTCCCCCCACCCCATCCCCCCACACCCACACACACACACACCTGTCGTACATACACAATTACGAAGCCCCATAAATCACCGTGAACAAACACAATTGGGAATATAAAAAGCCACCTCGTCATTACTCCGGCAAGTACACATACTCCCGACACCGCAGAGGGTGCCACGTGTGCCCGCAAGATGGCACTCGACACCAATTGAAAGGAAAAAAAAAAAAAGGTGAGAGAAAGAGGGGGTAGGGGGGGCAGGGAGGGAAATTGAAATTGAAATTGAAACAGTTTATAAATAGGAATACAGATAATGTGAGTACATTTAGTGTTAAATATAAAACGTGACTCAGCCTTTTGAGAGCGAAACCCTCTTGAAAAGGCTGTTGATTAACAAAGTATGTACAGATAATTTGGGTCATGTTCATCAGTTATATTGATGGGTACCCCGAATAATATATACAGGAGACAATATAGACAAATACATTAGTCATACATTACAACGGCAGAGACAAGCTAGTAAGATAAACTATACAGAGCATGGAATCAAATACAAAGACGAGATAATAATGGTAGATAATGTAGTTAAAGGATCAAGTATCGGAATATGTTTGGTTATGAATATTATTTATACAGTATTTTACTCTACATTGTTATAGTTATATTTGGCCACAAAGTATTGCTTGAGAGTCTTTTTGAACGCCTCCAAGGTAGGTTTATTCCTCAGATTTTCGGGGAGGGAGGAAGAGAGAGAGAGAGAGAGAGAGAGAGAGAGAGAGAGAGAGAGAGAGAGAGAGAGAGAGAGAGAGAGAGAGAGAGAGAGAGGAAAGAGAGAGAGAGGGAAAGATGAGAAAGAGAGAGAGATGAGATGAGATGAGAGAGAGATGAGAGAGAAGAGAGAGAGAGAGAGAAAGAGGGAGACAGAGTCAAATAAAGAAAATACGAGAGTACAAACAGGCAGAAACAGACAGAAACAGACAGCGATAAATCCTCCCTAACTCCCTGCATAGCGGACGGGATTCCTGCTCGTCATGGTCACGTGTTCGAGCCGCCGACGTAACCCGACAAAACCCGACGGAACCCGACGGAGGGAGCTCGAAGGGCCTCGTTAGCCGACAGGAAGCGAAACAGTTACGTGTCAGGAAGGAGAGAGAGAAGTGAAAAGGAAGACAGGAGGGGGGAGGGGGAGGAGGGGGGAAGTGGAGGAGGAAGAGGAGGATGGGGAGGAGGAGGGAGGAGGAGGATGGGGGAGGGGGAGGAAGAGGAGGAAGGGAGAGGGGGAGGAGGAGGGGAAGGAGGTGGGGGAGGAGGAGAGAGAGGGAGAAAGATAGAGAGAGTGAGACAGAAAGACAGGAGAAAAAAAGGATAGGGAGAGAAGGGGTGAGGAAGAAGTAGAGAAGGAGGGAAGAAGGAAGGAGGGAGGGAAGAAAGGAAGTGAGAGAAACCAACCCCAAACACAACCGACCGACCGATAAACAAACAGAAAGTTAAACATCTACACAGCTATATAGACGAGAGAGAGAGCGCCAAACAGAGAGCGAAAGAAAAATAAGAAAATGCGCATCGTAAGGGGGAGAGAGAGAAAAAGGAAGAGAGCCAAAGAAAAACAAGAAAATGCGCATCGTAAGGAAGAGAGAAAGAGAAAAAAAAGGAAGAGAGCGAAAGAAAACAAGAAAATGTGCATCGTAAGGAAGAGAGAAAGAGAAAAAAAAGGAAGACAGCGATGCTAAGGAAGGAAGAAAGAGAAAAAAAAGGAAGACAGCGATGCTAAGGAAGGAAGAAAGAGAAAAAAAAGGAAGACAGCGATGCTAAGGAAGGAAGAAAGAGAAAAAAAGTAAGAGAGCGAAAGAAAAACAAGAAAATGCGCACCGTAAGGAAGAGAAAAAGAGAAAAAAGGAAGACAGCGATGCTAAGGAAGGAAGAAAGAGAAAAAAAAGGAAGAGAGCGATGCGCACCGGTTCCTCCTTGGCGCTCCGGGCGAAGGAGGCGCTAAGTGGCGTCTTGACGGATCCTGAGGAAGTGACCGTCAATCTCCCGCTCCGTCTTGGCTCTGCTTCCTTAATTCTTTTGTTAATCTTTCGTCTATTTTCTGTTAATCTTATTCTATGTAAATTCATCTTCATCTTTCTTTATTTTTTTGGTTTTGCTTTTTATATTTTTGTTCTATATTCTGTGGATGATCTCTCTCTCTCCTTCTTAGCTCTGCTTCCTTAATTTATCTGATAATCTTTCGTCTATTTTCTGTTAATCTTATTCTATGTAAATTCATCTTCATCTTTTTTTTTTTTTTAGGTTTTTTTTTTTTTTTTTTTTTTTTTTTTTTTTTTTTTTTGGGGGGGGGGGGGGGGAGTTTTGCTTTTTATATTTCTGTTCTATATTCTGTAGGGGTGATCTCTCTCTCTCTCTTCTTTCTTCCTCTCTCTCTCTCTCTCTCTCTCTCTCTCTCTCTCTCTCTCTTTCTTCCTCTCTCTCTCTCTCTCTCTCTCTCTCTAACTCTCTCTCTCTCTCTCTCTCTCTCTCTCTCTCTCTCTCTCTCTCCCTCTTTCTCTCTTTGTTCTCCGTCTTGGCTGTTTCGTAAGCTCCTTTCATAATCTTTTGTCTATTTTCTGTTATTCTTATTCTACACCAACTCATTTTATTCTATTTGCTATTTTCTATTCTATAATTTGTTTGGTGATTTCTCTCTCCGTCTTGCACTGTTTTCTTAATTTCTTTGTTAATCTTTGGTCTATTTTCTGTTCTTTCTCTTATTCTATATTAATTAATTCTAATGCGTTGCTTATTCTTTTGTTTTGCTTTTTTAATTCCTATTCAATCTTCTTCTGAATCAGAAAAAAGCTAATTAAAATATCTCTTTATCCATTTTTTCTTTCGATGTAAGAAGAAAAAGAAAAAAAAAACATGATAAACGGGTAGAAATAAGCAAAACACGATGATGAAGGAGAGGAGAGATAATGATGACGAAGGAAAATGAGGAGGAAATGAGGGAATAAGAAGGTGAGGGGAGGGAGAGTAAATAGGAAAGTAATAGGAAAGGGAAATGAGGGAAGGAGATACGAATGGGGAAGGAGGAAATGGAAGAACAGGAGAAAGAGTAACAGCTTGAGGGTCGATAGCTACAGGGTGAGGAAAGGAAAGAAGAGGAGGAGGAGGAGGAGGAGGAGGAGAGAGGGAGGGAGGAAAGGAGGGAGGAAAGGAGGGAGAGAAGGAGGAGGGAGGGAGGGAGGAAAGGAGGGAAGGAGGGATTGAGGGAGGGAGGAGGAAGAAAGGTAGAAGGAGACAAAGAAGGCTAAGTAGAAATAAAAAGGAAAGAGAGAATAAGAATTAGAGGGAAACAGAAAACAAGAATTAGAGGCAACGGATGATAAGGAAAGCAGAGAAAAACAACAACAACAACAAAAGCGGATTCGCCCTTCTTGTAGAAATTAATCTCGGTAAAAGACCCCGCACTTGGCTCCAATGAACAGAATTCTATCACTGTCTTACTTTTCCCTCCCCTTCTCGTAAACACACATACACACACACACACACACACACACACACACACACACACACACACACACACACACACACACACACACACACAAACACACACACACACACACACACACACAAACACAAACACACTCACACACACACATACCACGCACGCACACACACACAAATAATAAAAATAATACAAAATAATAAATAAACAAATAAAAAAATAGAAAAATAAAAATAAATAA
>NC_091572.1:3886229-3903729 GCF_042767895.1 Penaeus vannamei
ATAAAAAGGGGGAAAAAGGGGGGGAGAAAAAGGGGAGGAGGAGAAAAGGGGGGAGGGAGAAAAGGGGGGGGGGGAAGAAAGGGGGGAGAAAGGGAGAAAAAGGGGGGAAAAAGGGGGGGAAAAGGGGGGAAGGGGGGGGAAAAAGGGGGGGGAAAAGGGAGAAAAGGGGAAAAGAAATAGGGTAAGGAGAAGAAAGTGAATTAAAAATTTTTTAAAAGGGGAAAAAGGAAAGGAAAAAAAAAAGTGGAGAAAAGAAGAGAGAGGGGAAAAGAAAAAAAAAAAAAGAAAAAAAAAAGAAAAAGAAGAAGAAAAAGAGAAAGAAATTTAAAGAGAAAAAATGAAAAAAATGAAAAAAAAAAAAAAAAAAAAAAAAAAATTTTTAAAAAAAAAAAAAAAAAAAATTTAAAAATTTTAAAAAAAAAAAAATTTTTAAAAAAAAATAAAACCCCCCAAAAAAAAATTTTTTTAAAAAAAAAAAAAAAAAAAAAAAAAAGAAAAAAAAATTTTTAAAAAAAAAAAAAAAAAAAATTAAAAAATAGAAAGAAATATAAATTTTAATTTGGGAAGAAAAGGTGGGGAAGAAGAGAAAAGGGAAAAAAAAAAAAAAAAAAAAAAAAAAGGGGGAAAAAACCCCCGTGGGAAATAAAAAAAAACCGGGAAAGAATAAAACCGCTTTTATCCCCGATTTCCCTTTTTCGGGGGCCCTTTTTTTTTTTTTTTTTTTCTTTTTTTTTTCTTCTTCTTCTTCTTCTGTCTGCCCCCCCCTTTTTTTTTTTTCTTTTTTTTTTCTTTTCTTTTTTCCATTTTTTTTTTTTCTTTTTTTTTTTTTTTTATTATTTTTTACCTTTTTTTTTTTCCCCCCCCCAATTTTCCCCCCTCCCCCACCCTTTTTCCCCCCCTTTCCCCCCTTTTTCCCCCTTCCCCCCCCCCCTTTCCCTCCCCTTCTTCCCCCTTTTCCTTCCCCTCCCCCCCCCCCTTTCCCCCCTTTCCCTTTTTCCCCCTTTTCCCCCTTCCCCTTTTTTCCCCCCCCCCCCCCCCCCCCCCCCCCCCCCCCCCTTTTCCCCCCCCCCCCCCCCCCCCCCCCCCCCCCCCCCCCCCCCCCCCCCCCCTTTCCCCCCCCCCCCCCCCCCTTTCCCCCCCCCCCCCCCCCCCCCCTCCCCCCCCCCCCCCCCCCCCCCAACAAAAAAACAAAAAAAAATAACCACCAAACCAAATTTCCCCCCGGCGGCCCCCCCACCGTCCCGGGGCCCTAACAGCGCGACGTGTAAAAGTTCAACGGGGAGAACCCCCCGCTATGGATTTACCCCTCCCCCCCCCCCCACTGGCCTCTTACGGAATATGCTTCCGCGTTTTTGGGGGAAAAACCGGGGAAATTTTTGGCCCGAAAAAAAAAAAATTTTTTTTTTTTTTTTAAAAAATTTTTTTCCCCCCCCCCCCCCCCCCCCCTTTTTTCTTTTTTTTTCTTTATTTTTTTTTTTTTTTTTTTAAAGGGAGCGAGGGGCCCCCCCCAAAAAAACCCCCCCCCCCCGGCTCCCCCAGATTTTTTTGGTTTTTTTTAACCCCCGCCCCCCCCCCCCCCCCCCCATTTTTTATTTTTTTTTTTTTTTTTTTTTTTAAAAATTTAATAACCCCCCCCCCTTTTCCCCCCCCGCCCCCCCCCTTTCCCCCTTTCCCCCCCTCCTTCCCCCCCTATTCCCCCCCCCCCTTTCCCCCCACTCCCCCCTACCCTTTTTCCCCCTTTTTTTCCCCCCTCCCTCCCTTTTCCCCCCTTTTCCCCCCCTCCCCCCCCCCTTTTTTTAAAATTTTAAAACTTTCCCCTTCCCCTTTTTTCCCCCCAACACCATTTCACGCGCGCTTGGAAACCTTTCAACCTTACATCCTTATTTTCCCCCTTCTGTTCCCGCTTCGGTGGCGTTCTGGGGATAAAAAAAAAATATTAATGGGGTATCTTTAAATTTTTTTTTTTTTTGGTTTGGGGGTTGGGGGTTTTTTTTATATATATATATTTATGGGATAAATGTTATTTGAAATTATTAAATAATATTTAATTAAATATATTATTAAAATTACTATAATAATTGGCAAAATTAAACATTATTAAAAAAAAATACAAGTTTTGCCCCAAATTGTCTGTGTCAGTCTGTCAGTCTGTTCTTTGTCCCCTGCTCCCTTTCCCTTCCCTTCACCCCACATTCTTTCCCTCCTTCCTTCCCTCTCTCCCTTTCGGTTTCTCTCTTCCCTCACTTCGTTACCCTCCTTCCTTCTCGCTCGCCCCTTCCCTTCCTTCCTTTTCCTCCAATCTTCCCCTTGCTCCCTTCCCCTCTCCCTCCTCCCTTCCCTCTCTCTTTCCCCCTTTTCCCCTCCTTATCTTTCCATATCTCTTTTCCTTCCCTCCTTCCCTCTCCCTCCTTTCCCCTTCCTCCTCCCCCTCTCCCTTCCCAATTCTCCCACCCTCCCTTCCCACTATCCCAATCCCTCCCTTCCTCTCCTTTCCCTTTCCTTCTCCCTCCCTACCTCCCTTCCTTTCCTTCTCCTCCCTCCCCTGCCCTTCCTCCCTCCTCTCCCTCTCTATCCCTCCCCTCCCTCCTTCCCTTCCTATCTCCCTCTCCTTCCCCTTCCTACCTCCCTCCCACTCTCCCTTCCTACCTCTCTCCTCCCCCCCTCTTCCTCCCTCCCTCCCCTCCCTTCCCTTCCTCCCCCTTCCTCCCTCCCCCTCTCCCCTTCCCTTTCCTCCCTTTCCTCCTCCCTTGACACTCACCCTCACTTAACCGTCTCGGCCTAGTTCTCGCCTGCAGTCCTCGGCGGCGGAGGAGACACCATGTTTCACGCAGAGGACTTCGGAAGACCTTCTGCAGGAGGCCTTACGGGAGGTCAGTCTTACTTCTCCTCCTTCGTGTTCCTGCTTCGGTGGCGATTCTGGGGAGGTGGGAAGAGAGAGAAAATAATAGGTTAGAGGGGGGTGGGATATCTTAATGGTGGTGGTGATGGTGGTGGTGGTGGTGGTGGTGGTGGTGGTGGTGGTGGTGGTGGTGGTGGTGGTGGTGGTGGTGGTGATGATGATGATGATGATGGTGGTGATGGTGATAATGATGATTGATTATGATAATGATGATGGTGATAATGAATGATTGATGATGATAATGATGATGGTGATGATAATGATGACTGATGATGATAATGATAGTAATGATAATTATTATCTTAACAATAACAAAGGATAACCAGACAAACAACTAAACAAACAAACAAACAAAACCGGAAAACCACACAGTGCACAGGAACGACCGCCCGTTACCCCATCCACCCCCGCAACGGCGCACACCCGTCTCACCCCACCCCCACCCCCCCAACCCCACCCACCCAAAAACAGCTGTGCGATGACTCTCCAAAAAAGGAAAACCGTGACAAAGCCAAATATACAAAAGATCAACATCGCAATTATTCAGATATTGCAAGGGCAAAAAAAAAAGAAAAAAAGAAAAAGAAAAAAAAGACAGGAATACCCCACGCCGGGGGTTGGGGGGTAGGGGTTGGGGGGGGGGGGGGGGGTAGTTCCTTGTGGCAAAGCGTGTTTCGGTTTCTGAGGGGGAGGGCGGGGGTGAGGTGGGGGGTTGGGGGGTGTTGGGGGTGAGGAGGAAGAACAGTCAAGTTCAGGAGTGAGATATTTCTCGTGGGAGGGGTGGGGGTTGTGAGGGGGTGGGGGTTTGGGGGAGGGGGGGAGGGGTAGGGGTCTGCACATAACGGCAGTGCATGGTGCATGTGGTGACCGCTAGGAGGGGGGGGGAGGGGGGAGGGGGGAGGGGAAACTCAACGGCAGCGTCGCGTTTTCTCTCCAGATTCTCCGGGAAAATTACGAGTAGACAGAATCTGGGAAACTTGATAGATGCTTCAAAACTTGATAGATTCTGCAGAACTTATTAGATGCTTCAGAAATTGACAGATGCTCGAGAACTTAATAGATGCTTCAGAACTTGATAGATGCATCAGAACTTGACAGATGCAATGGAACTTGATAAATGCTCGGAGACTTAATAGATGCTTCAGGACTTGACAGATGCTCGAGAACTTAATAGATGCTTCAGAACTTGACAGATGCTCGAGAACCTAATATTGTTTCAGAACTTAACAAATGCTTCAGAACTTAATAGATGCTCGACAAATTAACAGATGCTTCAGAACTTAATAAATGCAATGAAACTTGACAGATGCTCGAGAACTTAATAGATACAATGGAACTTAACACATGCTCTGGAACTTAATAGATACTTAAGACCTCGACATATGCTCGGGAACTTAACAGATACCCAACAGATCCTCGGAAACTTAACAGATACTTAAGAACTCGACATATGCTCGGGAACTTAACAGATACTTAAGAACTCGACATATGCTCGGGAACTTAACAGATACTTAAGAACTTAACAGATAATAGATGCTCGGGAACTTAACAGATACTTAAAAACTCGACATAAGCTCGGGAACTTGACAGCTGCCCGGGAACACGTGTCTGCACCTGTCTGTTTCTCTTCGACCCTTTTCTCTGTTATTGTTCGGAATTGCGGGGTTGCCATTGAAAGCTGACATTCCGGATGCTGTTTTTGCAAGGCCTCGGCGAAGCGAAGGAAGGAAAGGGGAGAGATGAATAAATAGAGAGAAATAGTGATAGAGAGAAACAAAGATAGAGAGAGAGAGAAACGGAGATATATAGAGAGAAACAGTGATAGATAAATAGATAGATAGATAGACAGAGATAGATAGAGAGAGAGAAACAGAGATAGATATAGAGAGAGAAACAGGGATAGATATAGAGAGAGAAACAGAGATAGATAGTAGAGAGAGAAAAACAGAGATAGATAGTACAGAGAGAAACAGATAAAGATAGATAGATATATAAAGAGAAACAGAGATATATATGGAGAGAGAGAGAGAGTGTCGAGAAAAGAAAAGTGAAATTGAGAGAGTGCATGAACTGGAAAGGGAAAAATGAAATCTAAAAAAAACAATAATAATAACAAATAAATAAATAAATAAATAAATAAATAAATAAATAAATAATAAATAAATAAATGATAATAAATTCAGAGCCGACAGATGCCAGACTTACGACAATAAAAGGAATAACAGCCAAGGACACAACGGCACAAGTCCCTCTGTCGGAGAGCCAAACGCACGAACTTTCCAATGGCTGCCTCTCCCTTTCTCCAACCTTTGATTCCATAAAAAGATAAATAAAGAAATAAAGAGAATAATAAAAAAGAGAGGAAAGTTTTCTTGGTTTCCTGTCAAATTCCCTAAATAAAGAGATAAAAAACAAAGGAGAGTTTTTTTTTTTTTTTTTGGTTTCCTGTCAAAATTCCCTGTTTTTTCTATCTCTCTTTTTTTTTTTTTTGTCTCTCTCCATCATTTTTTTTTCTCTCTCTCTCCCCTGAATATCGAAATCCCAAAACTGAGCCGCATATCGGAGATCTAATAAACTAGATAGCGACAAAAAAAAAATGTTTTCTCGTTTTCCTTTTCAATTTTCAGTTATTATCTCCTTCTTTTCCCTCTCTCCATCATCGTACCTTTTTTTTTTTACTCCTTATCGAAATCCAAAAACTGAACCGCATTTCGAAGATCTAATAAACTTGATTCGATAGTGATATATAAAAAAAAATATTTTCTCGTTTTCCTTTTAAATTTTCAGTTATTATCTCCTTCTTTTCTCTCTCTCCATCATCGTACCTTTTTTCCTCCACATCGAAATCCAAAACCTGAACCGCATCTTGATATAATAAACCAGATTCGACAGTAAGAGCGAAAAAAAGAGGAAAATTTTCTCAATTACTTTCCAATTCCTTGCTTATCTCTTTTTCTTCTTTCTCCCAATCATCGTACCTTCCCCCCCTCCTCCTTCCATATCTAATAGATCGAATAAACCAGATTCGACAATAAGAGCGAAAAAAAGAGGAAAATTTTCTCAATTACTTTCCAATTCCTTGCTTATCTCTTTTTCTTCTTTCTCCCAATCATCGTACCTTCCCCCCCTCCTCCTTCCATATCTAATAGATCGAATAAACCAGAGTCGACAATAATAGCGAAAAAAGAGGAAAATTTTCTCGATTACTTTCCAATTCCTTGCTTATCTCTTTTTCTTCTTCTCCCAACTCATACGTAAATCATCCCTCCCCCCTTCCATATCTAATAGATCGAATAAACCAGAGTCGACAATAATAGCGAAAAAAGAGGAAAATTTTCTCGATTACTTTCCAATTCCTTGCTTATCTCTTTTTTTTTTCTTTCTCCCTATCATCGTACCTCCCCCCCCTACCCCCTTCCATATCTAATAGATCGAATAAACCAGATTCGACAATAATAGCGAAAAAAAGAGGAAATTTTTCTCGATTACTTTCCAATTCCCTTCTTATCTCCTTTTTTTTTTCTTTCTCCCTATCATCGTACCTCCCCCCCCACCCCTACCCCCCCTTCCATATCTAATAGATCGAATAAACCACATTCGACAGTAATAGCAAAAAAAAAATGAGGAAAATTTTCTCAATCACTTTCAAATTCCTTGCTTATCTCTTTTTTTTTTTTTTCTCCCTATCATCGTACCTTCCCCTCCCCCACCCCCTTCCATATCTAATAGATCGAATAAACCAGATTCGACAATAATAGCGAAAAAAAGAGGAAAATTTTCTCAATCACTTTCCAATTCCCTTCTTATCTCTTTTTGTTCTTTCTCCCTATCATCGTACCTTCTTCCCCTAACTTTCATATCTAATAGATCGAATAAACCAGAGTCGACAGTAATAGCGAAAAAAAAGAGGAAAGTTTTCTCGATTACTTTCCAATTCCCTTCTTATCTCTTTTTCTTCTTTCTCCCTATCATCGTACCTTCCCCCCTCCCTCCCTCTTCCATATCTCATAGATCGAATAAACCAGATTCGACAGCTGACAGCGGCCGATCAAACGGCCCCCGAATCACCTTGAAACGAAAAGTGAAATGGCCGCCGAGATAGTTTGAAAAGTGAAAATCTGATCGCCGGATTCGTATGGTTTCCGCCCCTGTGGTCATCGCTACTCGCCCGCCCACCACCGCCCACCACCGTGACCGCCCACCACCGCCCACCGCCCACCACCGTGACCGCCACCGAAGCCCGCCTCCACCGCCGCCGCCGCCCTCCCGATCGCCTCTACCGTCATCGTACATCTGGCAGACCCAGGTGCAGGCGGCGGGTGATATCGTTACGCGAGTGTCGTACGTCTGGCGGTTTGTTGTCGTACAATTAGGGCGGGTTGTCGTGCAGTCTGGGGATCAATGGGCGAGGTTAAGGGGGGATTCTGCGCCCGCGACGGGGAAGGGCGTCCGGGACTAATTTCGTTACGAAGCCCTTTTTACTAATTAATTCATTCATTTATTTATTATTTTCATCATCATCATCATAATTATTATCATAATCATTGTTGTTTTTATCATTATCATTATCATTATTATTATTATTATTATCATTATCATTATTATTATTATTATCATTATCATCATTATTATTATCATTATTATTACCATAGTTATCATTACTATCAATATTATTATCATTATCATCACAATTATTACCATCATCATCAAGATCAAGATCATCTTTATCATTATCTTATTATCAATGTAAATGATACGCGGGAATGAATTGCTATCTGAAGGACAAAGCTGGAAACCAAATGAACCGTCACTATCAATTCTTATTTTTTTTCTTCTACTTTTCTCAAACTTCTTAAAAAAAAAATCAAGAACTTTTTTCACGTACGTCATTTACCAAGTGGAGGAGGGGAGGGGGGAGGGGGAAGAGGGGGGGAGACCACGAAAGATCAGAACGAAATTAGGGAAATTCGGCCATTTTGTTAAAATTGACCTCATTAATATTCATATATACGGACATGCATAGATACAGAAAATTCGTAGCTGTCTATCTGATAGATATACATTTATCTATCTACCCGGTAGACATACACGTCTAAACTGATAGATAGATACGTATTCATTTCTGAGTATGTATAATGAATATTCATAAAGTCTCGCATATGTTAACAAACCGGCCAATCGTAAGTTATTTATATCCTCACGAGAATCAGTGAACCAGCTCTCTTTCTCTCTCTTTCTCTCTCTCTCTCTCTCTCTCTCTTTCTTTCTTTCTTTCTTTCTTTCTTTCTTTCTTTCTTTCTTTCTTTCTTTCTTTCTTTCTTTCTTTTTCTTTCTCTCTCTCCTTTCACTCTCTCTCCTCTCTCTCTCTACTTTCTCTCTCTCTCTTTCTCTCACACACTCTCTCTCCTAATTTCTCTCTCTCTCTCTCTCCCCTACTCTCGCCTTCTCTCTCCTTCCTCCCTCCCTCCCTCTCCCTCTCTCTCTCTCTCTCTTTATATCATTCTCTCGCCATTTGATAAGTTACGTTTTATATCAATTCCATCATCTGAACCTCACCAGTTATCACTCTGATCATTATCCTGTTTTTCTAATCAATTTCATTATTCAAACGTCATTAATTTGATAATGATAATTTCGCCACTTGATAAGTTACATTTTATATCAATTTCATCATCTGAACCTCACCAGTTATCACTCTGATCATTATCCCGTTTTTTCTAATCAATTTTATCATTCAAACGTCATTATCCCGTTTTTCTTATCAATTTTATTATTCAAACGTCATTAAAAAATTTCGATAATCCCGTTTTCTATAAGTTTCATAACCTAAGCTCCCATCACACCATGACCCTGACCCTATCCCGTCTAATATCAACTTTATCATCCACGCTCCTTCAATCCTTGCCTCCAGGTCCTATTTTATCCTATCCTATCTTACACACACATCCCTGAGGGTGATATATGAGGAATAAAAACACGATAATCAAAGGCTTGAAGAGCTGTGATAAAACACCTTCCCATTTTCCTTTTTCGGCGCAAACACCATTGCTAAGAGGAAACATTAATAAGATAAGATAAGATACATTAATAATGGCAATGCGGAGTCTATTACGAAGCTCCTACTGTCGGATACGCAGGATGTGGTTCTGCTTCGACCCTTTAACACGTAGGATGAAAAGGGCTAATGGTACATAACCCTTCCACATTCAGCAAACAAGAGGTTATTTTAATGTTCCCTCCCTGCCCTCTCCCCCCCTCTATCCAGTGATATACGTAAATAATCCTAGGTTCTTCCACGCAACTCCTCGGCGTCAAAAAAAAGCAAAAAGCAAAAAAGAACACGCACGCACGCGCACACACATCCACCCTCCCCACACACCCCGTCCCCATCCCCACACACACATCCACCCCCATCCCCACACCTACATTACATCCACCTTCCCCACCCACCCCACCTCTAACACACGCATCCACACACCGCACACACACACACATCCATCCCTCCCACACCTACAGCACATCTCCCACACCCACACACATCCACCCTCCCCACACCCACACACACATCCACCCCCTACCCACACACATCCTTTTACCTCCCACCCTCCCCACACCCACACACAATCCTCAGACCCACACATCCCCCCCACACACATCCATCCACCCCCCACACACATCCACCCTCCCCACACCCACCTCCTCCCACACACACATCCACCCCCTCCCACACACATCCTCCCCTCCTACACACACATCCACCCTCCCCACACACACCCACATCCACCCTCCCCCACCCCCCACACACATCCACCTCCCTCCCCACACATCCCACCTCCCTCCCCACCACCCACACACACATCCACCCCCCATCCCCCAACACACACATCCACCCCCTACACACACACACACCCCCCCCCCATTACCACATACACCCCCCCACACACTTTTACATCCACCCCCAATACACCCACACACACATCCACCCCCACCCCCCACACATCCCCCTCCCCCTCCCCACACACGAGCTCCCAGGCCCCATTGGAAACCTGGCTGCAGGCGAAAGAAACCCCCACCAGAGCGGGAGGTTCCTGAATGAAAGTCCCGCGTGGCGACGGCAGCTCGTGATACGGCCGGGGGGGGTGGGGTGGGGTGGGGGGTGGGGGGGCTTTCTCCTGTGGGTCGTACACTGCACATCCACGTGGGAACCGAAGCCTGCCATTCATAACTCGGGGGGCGATCTCCTGCCGGCGGCGTCGCGTTCCTTGTGCTAAGGGGGACGAGCTGTGAGGGAACTGCTTGTTGGGGCTGGTTGGTTGGTTAGGGTTGTGTGTGATATTTTGGGGCTTCTGTGAAAAAGGGCGTGAGGGTTGGTACATTGCTTGTGAAGTGATTAGCGATGCTTGTTTCTATCTCTCTTTCTCTTTCTTCTTCTTCTAGTTCTCCTTCTTCTACTTCTCTTTCTCTTTCTCCTTTTCTTCTACTTCTACTTCTACTTCTCTTTCTCTTTATCCTTCTCTTCTACTTCTACTTCTTCTTTTTCTCTTCTTCACATTCACCTTCTCCTACTTCTTTTTCTCCTCCTCCCCTCCGCTCTCTCTCTCCTTCTCCCTCTCCTTCCCTCAGGGGGAATTTTTTGTCACAATAAACTCATCAAAATAAAGTCTCTCCAATAAAAAAAAGAAAAAAAAACTAATTTCATTTGTATACATATGTTTCTCGACACACATTCCTTCGCTCCGTCTTTCCCCACACCTTCCCCATTTCCACATTAGTCCCAGCTATTTCCGGAAATGCTTACGAGCTCCCACGTGTAACAAATGCCGTCGTTTGAGAAATAAAAAAGCCAAATAAAAGCAAGAAGAACTGAGGGCGTTTTTATGCGGTGGTCGAGGGCAGCTTTCCACGCCGGAAACCGCCAGACAGCAACACCGGCCTATCGTTTTCGCTTTTACAGCCTATAATTATCTTCTCTAACTACTTTTCACCTGCTTCGTGTGTGAATTTTGTTTTTTGGCTTCTCTTGTCTTCGCGTCATTCTTCACGCTCTGGCTGTCTAAGTGCATAAGAAACTTTGGGTTATCGTCAGGTTTCTAAAGTTTCGGTTTTGTTTTATTACCACTACCATCAGCAGCAGCAGCAAGAACTACAATACTAATAATGATGATAATAATAATAATAATAATAATAATAATAATAATAATAATAATAATAGTAATAGTAATAATAATAATAATAATAATAATAATATTAATGCTACTACTACTATTACTACTACTACTAATAACAATAATAATAAGTAACCATTCATAGTCGTAATGATCACCATAACAAAAGCTGATATAATAACAATAATTACTCCGACCATAACAATGGCAACGAAACGTGAAACCAGCCCCAACAAAGGTGGAAAACCCGACCCACTCAAAATCCCTCGAGAGTTACTACCTGCCAACAAGAAAGTGTCACGAAATGCCACATAACTCGATAGCAAATGACTCCGTATTTAGACATCCACCCCACCCCCACACCCACACACATCCCCCCCACATACATCCACACACACACATCCACCCCACCCCCACACCCACATACATCCACCCTCCCCCCACACACATCACCCCACCCTCCCCCACACCCACACACATCCACTTCCCCCCACATACATCTTTGCATCACACACACATCCACCCCTCCCACCCACACACACACACATCCACCCCTCCCACACTCACACACATCCACCCTCCCCACACAACCCCCCCCCCACACACACAATCCCCCCCACACCCACAAATCCAACCCCTTACCCTCCACCACACACACCCCCCCCACACATCCACCCTCCCCCTCTACTACCCACACAAATCCAACCCCACCCTCCCCACACAACCCCCCCCCCCACACCCACAAATCCAGCCCCACCTTCCCCACGAGCTCCCAGGCCCATTGGTTTCTAGTCTTCCATAGTCTCCAAGGATCTCCGTTTTCTTCAACGAAGGACGTTCTCTACCTCGGCCATCCCGCGAAAAGTGAAAGGGAAAACCCACTCGTTCGTATCCGACGATGGTTAGAATTATTATTACGGACGTGGCGCGAAAATCGAACGCGGTGTTAAGGTTATAGAGTGGGAAAGAGTGGTACGCTTGGCGGGACGTGAAAGGAAGCGTGTAGTGTGGTGTAGCCTCGACGTGACGTGTTTGCCGAACCACTCCCGAAACATGACGTGACGTGTTTGCCGACCACTTCCGAAACATGACATGACGTGTTTGCCGAACCACTCCCGAAACATGACGTGACGTGTTTGCCGACCACTTCCGAAACATGACATGACGTGTTTGCCGAACCACTCCCGAAACATGACGTGACGTGTTTGCCGAACCACTCCCGAAACATGACGTGACGTGTTTGCCGAACCACTCCCGAAACATGACGTGACGTGTTTCCCGACCACTCCCGAAACATGACGTGACGTGTTTGCCGAACCACTCCCGAAACATGACGTGACGTGTTTGCCGAACCACTCTTGAAACATGACGTGACGTGTTTCCCGACCACTCCCGAAACATGACGTGACGTGTTTAGCGACCGCTCCCGAAACATGACGTGACGTGTTTGCCGAACCACTCCCGAAACATGACGTGACGTGTTTCCCGACCACTCCCCGAACCACGCTCGTCTCCTCGCATCCCCACGGATATAAACATTCGCATTTTATACACTCCCAGAGAAGAGAAAATAAAAAGTACATGTGCCAGTAAAACCTGCTATATACAGCCATAACGACCAGACAATGGCAGGGGGGGCAGGGGGGGTAGGGGGTAGAGGACGTCCTCACAAAACAAAAAATAAGAAAGCAGGAGATTGACCATCCCGCAGCCCGGACAGGAAGGCATCCATCTCTGGCCATTAGCCTAGGCCTACCGACTGCTCCGGACTTCCATGGGATCAACGGCTGGTGAGAGGGAGACAAGAGGGGGGGAGGGGGCGGAGAGAAGGACGGAGAGGAATGAATGATGGAAGAAGAAAAGGGCGAAGAGAGAGACGGAGGGAAAAAAATATGGAGGAAGACAAAGGGTTAGGTAAGAGGAGGAGAGAAAGGATGCAGGTTAAACTGTGAAAACATAAATTACGACGAGAAGGACTGGGAATAAAGGCATAGACGATAACAAGAATGGAAAGGATTAACACCGACTGACAAGAACTGACCAGAACACAAAAACAACAGCGAGGGAGGGGAAGAAAATTAAAGAAAAGAAGGAAGAGGGATAAAGAGAAGATTAGACAAGGGAAAGGGAAAAGGAATAAGTGAGAAAGGGGAAGAAAATTAAAGAAAAGAAGGAAGAGGGATAAACAGAAGATTAGAGAAGGGAAAGGGAAAAGGAATAAAGAGAAGGCCGTTGAACGCGAACGACCAGACCGCAGTGTGAACAACCGGACAACCGAACAGCCGATCTTGTGAGAGTGGCCGCTCGAGTGGTGGCGCCGCTGATGGACTGTCCTGCTAATGGCGGCGGGAATCTGTCTCGCCTCCCCGCCCCCTTCGCTCCTCTGCCTCGTCGGCGAAGCGAATATCTCTCTCTCTCTTTCTCTCTCTCTCTCTCTCTCTCTCTCTCTCTCTCTCTCTCTCTCTCTCTCTCTCTCTCTCTCCCTCTCTCTCTCTCTTTCTCTTTCTTTCTCTCTCTCTCTCTCTCTCTCTCTCTCTCTCTCTCTCTCTCTCTCTCTCTCTCTCTCTCTCTCTCTCTCTCTCTCTCTCCTTTTCTCTCTTCCTCTCTCCCTTTCTCCCTCTCCCTCTCCCTCTCCTCCCTTTGGCTGGTTCATAGTTTTCTATACAAATATGTGATTTTTAATTCTTATATTTATGTGTACGTATTATGTGAGGTGAGTCGTGATGGACCCGATATATGCCCCATAGATGCGTACTGCTTGTTGCTTGTTTGTCTGTCTGCATATCTATCTATCATCTCTGTCTTCGTTTCTCTCTCTCTCTGTTCTCTCCTCTCTCTTCCTCTCTCTCTCTCTCTCTCTCTCTCTCTCTCTCTCTCTCTCTCTCTCTCTCTCTCTCTCTCTCTCTCTGTATATATATATATATATATATATATATATATATATATATATATATATATATATATATATATATATATATGAAGAGAGAGAGAGAATGTATATATATATATTAGAGAAAGTTCATCTTGCCGAAGCGCCAAAGTTCACCTCACTCGCCCTGTCACTAAGCGAGAAAAGTGACCAAGGGAGAGGTATAAACAAAGCATAAAACCACCCCTCCACCCCCATCCCCCTCACCCCCCTCACCCCCGCCCAAGAATACTTTCTTTGTCCATAGTTCCATCTACCGACGAGGAATATGTCTATCGTTTATCCTGTTACGCCGAACTTCCGCCAGACGAAATGATCAGGGAGAGGGAGAGAGAGAGAGAGGGAGAGGGAAGGAGGGAGAGAGAGGGAGGGAGAAGGAGAGAGGGAGGGAAGGGAGGAGAGAGAGAGAAAGAGAGAGGGAAGCGGAGAGAAAGAGAGAGGGAGAAGGAGGGAGAGGGAGGGAGGGAAGGGGGAGAGACGAAGAGGAGGAGAAGAGGGAAGGTCAAGGAGAAAGAGAGAGAGAGAAAGGGCAGGGTGGAGAGAGAGAGGGAGAGGGAAGGAGGGAGAAAAAGGGGAAGAGAGAGAGAGGGAAGGAGGGACAGAGAGGGAAGGAAGGAGGGAGAAGAGGGAGTGGGGAGAGAAGAGAGAGAGAGAGAGAGGGAAGGAGGGAGAAAGAGAGAGAGAGAGAGGGAAGGAGGGATGCACCGACAGATACCCTTTACCTGAAGTTCACTGTCCTAGTGACTGCAACTTCGCTCAAATTAGGTACAAAACAAACGAATAATCGACCTTAAGACTTCTAGACCTTGGCATGTGTGTGTGTGTGTGTGTGTGTGTGTGTGTGTGTGTGTGTGTGTGTGTGTGTGTGTGTGTGTGTGTGTGCGTGTGTGCGTGTGCGTGTGCGTGTGCGTGTGCGTGTGTGTGTGTGTGTGTGTGTGTGTGTGTGTGTGTGTGCGTGTGTAGGTGTGTGTGTGTGTGTGTGTGTGTATGTGTGCGTGTGCGTATGCGTGTATGTGTGCGTGTGCGTATGCGTGTATGTGCGTGTGCGTATGCGTGTATGTGCATGTGCGTATGCGTGTATGTGCGTGTGCGTATGCGTGTATGTGCGTGTGTGTGTGTGTATGTGTGCGTGTGCGTATGCGTGTATGTGTGCGTATGCGTGTATGTGTGTGTGTGTACGTGTATGTCCCTCCCTGTCTTCGCATCCCGCCCCCAAGCCGCCCAGCTTCCGTGCGACAAGCCCATAAGCCTCAGCTCCCACGTCTCAAGACTTCCTTGTGATTGTCATCTTTGTCTCTGCGCCCGCGTGTACATCCCCCCACCCCCACCCCACCCCCACCCCCCCATCCCATCCCCGCCCCTTCCCTCGTCATCTCCCGCCCGCACACGCCCCTCCGTCCCTCCCCTTCCCTCTCCCCCCCCATCCCCACTCCCGGCTCTCTCCACCGCGGAATTACAGTAAACAAACAAACAATCAAACAAAAAAAACTTTCGGTCACAGATTCCACGAGTACAAAAAAAAAAAAAAAAAAAAACATAAAAAAAAACAGAAATAAATAACTTTCGGTTTAGATCGTAAAAAAAGAGTAAATCTTACGAATCTCCGCGCGGTCTGCGGGTCACGTGATTCTCGCAAGAGGGAGTGGGGGGGTGGGGAGGTGGAGAGCGAGGAGCTGTGGTAGGCCTATGTTATTGCCATGGTAGGCCTACAATAATCTCGACAGGTCTACAGCATATTGATGATGGTGGCGGTTATTGTCGCAGGCCTATTTGGTTCAGATCGCTACATTTTTTATTCTTTTTCTCTTTTTTTTCTCTCAAAATCAGGATATATTATTATTTTTCCTACATTTTATTCTTTATCTCTACATGATTTTTTTCTGAAAATTAGGATATATTATTATTTTTCTTTACGTCAGGGTTTAGACACGGCGATGGGTACCGATTTTATATTATTTTATTATGTTATTTCATTACGGGAGAAATGAAATTATTTCATTACGGTAGATAACCGAACACAAAAACATATTTATTTACGAATAATACCATAATGTAAATCAATCCAGTTCGAGAAATATAAATAACTTTCTAAAAGCCGATTTCAGATAAAATACCCATTTTTTCGCTATACATTGTCGTCTAAAAGCCTAAAAGCTTTCTCGAAAACAAACTGAGCGGCGCCATTATCTAATCTGTATCCAGATTTCCGCGTCATTCACTCCCATGCGTCCAAATTGTAACGAAAAAAAATAAGAATAATACTATAAAGTAAATAAATCCAGTTCGAGAAATATAAATAACTTTCTAAAAGCCGATTTCAGATAAAATACCCATTTTTTCGCTATACATTGTCGTCTAAAAGCTTTCTCGAAAACAAACGGGGCGGCGCCATTATCTAATCTGTATCCAGATTTCCGCGTCATTCGCTCCCGCGCGTCCAAATTGTAACGAAAAAATACGAATAATACTATAAAGTAAATAAATCCAGCTCTAAAAATATAAATAACTTTCTAAAAGCCGATTTCAGATAAAATACCCATATTTTCGCTACGCATTTTAAATCTAAAAGCTTTCTCGAAAACGAACCGGGCGGCGCCATTATCTAATCTGTATCCAGATTTCCGCGTCATTCGCTCCCGCGCGTTCAAATTGTACCGAAAAAATACGAATAATACATTAAAGTAAATAAATCCAGTTCGAGAAATATAAATAACTTTCTAAAAGCCGATTTCAGATAAAATACCCATTTTTTCGCTACGCATTTTAAATCTAAAAGCTTTCTCGAAAACGAACCGGGCGGCGCCATTATCTAATCTGTATCCAGATTCCCGCGTCATTCGCTTCCGCGCGTCCGAATTGTACCGAAAAATACGAATAATACTATAAAGTAAATAAATCCAGCGCTAAAAATATAAATAACTTTCTAAAAGCCGATTTCAGATAAAATACCCATTTTTTCGCTACGCATTTTAAATCTAAAAGCTTTCTCAAGAACAAAACGGGGCGGGGCCATTATCTAATCCGTATCCAGATTTCCGCGTCATTCACTCCCGCGCGTCCAAATTGTACCGAAAAAATACAAATAATACTATAAAGTAAATAAATCCAGTTCGAGAAATATAAATAACTTTCTAAAAGCCGATTTCAGATAAAATACCCATTTTTTCGCTACGCATTTTAAGTCTAAAAGCTTTCTCGAAAACAAAACGGGGCGGCGCCATTATCTAATCCGTATCCAGATTCCCGCGCGTCCGAAATCTCGCTCCCGCGCGTCCGAAATCTCGCTTCTGGTCATTTCTTTTAAGAGTTGACTGGCCTGAGGTTTAGCGCGTTCTAAACCCGCCGCGGGACTGTTAATTCCTCGCATACACGGCCGCCATAAAACCCCCGCGGGGAGGACTCATAAATCCCCTGAAATCCCGAGGTTCCGAAGCTCTCCCACTCCGGGGAGGGGGGGGTAAATGTATGACACTGTGTTTCTTGCGTTGGCGTGTCGGAGGGAAATTG
>NC_091572.1:3908729-3916229 GCF_042767895.1 Penaeus vannamei
AAGTATTCTCGGCCATAACAAGTAAAGGTTTTAAGTCATCTCTGCTAGTGACTCGCTATCTATTTGTCTCTCTCGTTATCTATCTATCTATCTAGTTTATGAATCTATCGTATAAGTCTGTCTGTCTCTGTCTGTCTGTCTATTAATCAGTCTTATCTCTCTTCTTATCTATCTATCTATCTCTATATGTCTATCTATTAATCAATCTTATCTCTCTTCTTATCTATCTATCTCTCTTTCTTTCTCTTTCCCTCTCCTTTTTCCTCTCCTTATCCCTCTCTCCTTCTCCGTCAGCCTACTTTTCCCACTCTCTCCTTCACCCTCTCCCTCTCTCCCTCTCCCTCCTCTCCCTACCCCACCCTTTCCCTCTACCTTCCTATCCCCCTCTTTCCTTCCCCCTCCCCCACCCCTTCACCCTCCCTTACCCCCCTCCGCGTCTCCCTACCACTTCCCTCATCCCCTACCCCTCTCCCCCCCTACCCCTATCCCTCTCTCCTACCCCCCCTCCCCCCTCTGAACCCCTAAGTAAAACAAATCGGGAGGTTTTGGGCGGTGATTGCCTGGCTTCGCAAATAGCGAGGGAATCATATGCAGCGTACGGGGGGACCGAAGTGGATATGAGTGGGAGTGCAAGGAAGTGTGATCAATCAGTGAGGGGAGAGGGGGTGTGAGTGGAGTGGGATTGAATGTGTGTGAGGGTGGATGTGAGTATAGTGGGAGGGGATGAAAGTGGAGTGGGAATGGGCGTGGTAGTGGAGTGAATGTGAGTGAGAGTGAGAGTGGAATGGATGTGCGTAGAGTGGGAGTAGATATGAGTAGGAGTGGATGTGAGCGAGAGTGAGAGTGCATGTGAGTGAAGTGGAAGTGGATGTAAGTGGAAGTGGGAAGTGGATCCTCGTGTATATCTTCCACCTTTCATCTCAAGCTTCGTTGCCTCATCGCCTCGAGCATGTATCAGATGTATCAGCTGAAATACATCTACTATCTATTACCACGAGCAGAACACAAGCGGTAAACAAACGTAACTATTATTATTATTTACTCTCTTTTGGCAGAACACAAATAGGAAAAAAACGTCTCTGCTATCCATCATTTTGGCCAGAAAATGAATGGACACACACACACGCACACACACACACACAAACATATATATATATGTGTGTGTGTGTGTGTGTGTGTTAGATTTTTTCTCCTTCTTCTTCTGTTAAATCGATCTTAAATCTTAATTTTCATTTTTTATTTCCTTCCCTCTCTTTATTATTTTCCCCCCAAAATCGTTGCTTTTTCTTTTCTTTTCTTTTCTTTTGTCTCTCTCCTTGTCTTTCTTTATCAACATATCTGTCTGTTCGTTCTCCTCCTAGCTTCCATGCACTTTTTCTTTCATTTTTCACTCTTCATTTTCCTCGCATTTCCTTTTCTGGTTCATCTCCCTCCGGCCTTCTCCCTTCCGTATTTTCCAGATTATCCACGTGTTTTTTTTTTCGTTTTATTATCCTTTACTTCCTCTATTCACTTGCTTGTCTCTTTCACTCTCCCTCCTCCCTCCCTTCCCCTCTCTTTCCCCCTCTCCCTCCATCCACCTCTCTGTCTCTCCCTCCCTCCTCTTTCTCCTTCTCTTCTCTCCATTCCCCAACATCCCCACCCAAACGCCCTACCCACCCCTCCTCCTTCCCTCACACCCCTCCTCCTTCCTCCCCCTCTCTCCCCAACACCCTTCCTATCTCTTTCACTCTTCCTCCCTCCTCCCTCCCTCTCTCTCACTCTCCTCCTATCCATCCATCACGACCCCCGCCCCCCATCGTCTCCCCATCCCCCCTCCTCCTTTCCTCACTCCTCTCCTTCACTCCCCCACTCTCCCCAACACTCCCTTCCTATCTCTCTTTCACTCTCCCTCAACCTGACCCCCTCTCTCTCCCTCCCCTCCATCCATCACGACCTCCCGTCCCCTCACGTCCCCCGTCTCCCTTCCTTCCCCTCCTCCTTCTCCTCACCCCTTCTCCCTTCACTCCCCCGCCTCCCCCTCTTTCCCCCAACACCCGCCTTATATCTTTTCCTCTTCCCTCCCTCTCTCCCTCCCCTTCTCTCTCCCCACGTCCCCCACGTCTCCTACCCCCCCATTCCCCACCACGTCTCCTTTAACCCCTTCCACCCTTCCTCCCATCCCCCCCGAAAGCCTAGCAGCCCTATCTTCGTCAACACATAAATTTTTATCACAAGCAATGATCAACGACCCGCGTTCGCTTTCTCTCGCCGGCCACGACCTTTTCCTCCGAAGACCAATCTGTTCCTCCGATGTGAATAAATGAATTAATGAGAGGCCAGTCGAAAGGGTGTGTACAGGCGCGTACATTTACATACAGAAATACATACATATTCGTACACAAGCATATGTACTCGTTCCCCCATAACCATACATACATGCACAAGCAAGTATATTCTCTCTCTCTCTCTAAGACACACACACACACACAAACACACACACGCGCGCGCGCGCGAACACACAAAAATACATACACAAGCATACATACATGAACAAGCGAGCACATTCTCACACACACACACACACGCACACAACCCCCCCCCCTCCCCTCACACACACAACCCCTCTCCCCTCAACACACACAACCCCTCCCCCCCACATCCCCCCAATCCCTCACACACAACCCCCCCCCCCCCAACACACACACACACGAAACCTTAGTGATTCATCTTCCCAGCTCGGACATGGGACTTGCATGTACTTTCACTCACCTGTAACGTGGCTTTGATAAACTACGCTTAATATCGAAATTATATTGTTTTTTCGTCAATCGGTTTATCATCTTGACTGTCCGTGATGAGATGAATTATTGTTAATTTCGTAAGGGATTATTAGAGATAATTAAATGGTCTGATAAGTGTAGATGAAGAGAAATGAAGATTGGAAATAGCAAACGAAAATACATGTAAATGAAAAAAATAAAAGAAACAAACATTTGAAATGATAATAAATTAATAACAAGTAAAACAAAACAAAATAAACACTTGAAATAACCAATCAAGAAGAAGAAGAAAAAAAAATAAATAAAACACATAGAAAAAAATAAATAAAAATAAATAAACACAGAAAAAATACATACAGACGAACACACAAAAGAAACAAACACCCCCCCCAAAAAAAAAAAATAATAATAATAATAATAAATAATAAAAAAAATCAACATATTAAAAGAAACAGTCATTTGAATAATAAAAGAAAACAAAAACAACAAAAAACACTTGAACATCCACACACATACCCACACCCTATCCATTTCCTTCTAGACAAGTGACTTATGAGGAAATACATTTGGTTCGATGGAGTTACAAAAATCCTGAGGGAGTGGCCAAGGTTTCTGCGACTGAGAGGAGTTGAGAGTGAGGAAGAAGGAGTGAGAATGAGAAAGAAAAAGGAGTGGGAATGAGGATGAAAAGGAGTGAGAATGAGGAAGAAAAGGAGTGAGAGTGAGGAAGACGAGGAGTGAGAATGAGAAAGAAAAAGGAGTGGGAATGAGGAAGAAACGGAGTGAGAGTGAGGAAGGAAAAAAGGAGAGAGTGAGGAAGAAAATGAGTGAGAATGAGTAAGAGAAGGAGTGGGATGAGGATGAAAAGGAGTGAGAATGAGGAAGACAGGGAGAGGGAATGAGGAAGACGAGCAGGGGGAGTGACGAAGACAAGGAGTGGGGATGAGGAAGACAAGGAGTGAGAATGAGAAAGAAAATAAGTGAGAATGAGGAAGACAAGGAGTGGGATGAGGAAGAAAAAGAGTGAGGAAGTAGAGGGGTGGGAATGAGAAAGAAATTAAGTGAGAATGAGGAAGACAAGGTTTCTGCGAGTAAGAGGAGTGAGAATGAGGAAGACAAGGAGTGGAATGAGAAAGAAAAAGAAGTGAGAATGAGGAAGACAGGGAGTGAGAGTGAGAAAAAAGTGAGAATGAGGAAGACAGGGAGTGAGAAGAGGTGATCAAAAGATTGGAAATAAAGAATAATGAAAAATAACGAGAGAGAAAAAAGTAGGAAAGAGAAATAACGATTGTTATTACCATTTTCTTCCTGTTTATACATATCCATCCATCCTTCCTTCCATCTATTCATCTATCTAAACTATCTATCTGTCCATCTATCTATCCATCCATCTATCTATCCATCCATCCATCTATCTATCCATCCATCTACCCATCCATCCATCCATCCATCCACCCACCCATCAATCCACCCATCCACACGTACGCACACACACAAACACACGCACACACATCCATCAACACACACACGCGTACATACACACACACACACACACGCCCGAAATGCACGTTGCACGCCCATAAAAAACAACGCCCACAGCCTCGCCTTATAAGGAGTAACTGACCCTGACTTAAAAGCTGTTTGTGAACGACCTTGTTACACCTTCTTTAATAGGTTCGCGGGTTTATATTTAAATGAAGGAGAGGATAGTGGAAGGGAAGAGAGAGGAAGGGAGGAGAGAGGAAGGGAGGAAAGTTGGAGGGAAGGAGGGAGGAAGAGTGAGGGAAGGGAAGGGAGGGAAGGAAGAAAGTTGGAGGGAAGGAGGGAGGGAATATTGGAAGGGAAAGTGCATGAAAAGAAAGAAAACAAAAAACAACCAAAAGAGGAGAAGGTAGAGAAACAGAAAAAAAACAAGAAAGATAAACCCAAAGAAACAGAGAAAAAAAAAGAAAAAAAGAAAAAAAAAATAGAAAAAATAATAAAAGAAATAGAAACAGAAAAAAGAAAAATAAAACAAAAGAAAGAGAGAAACTAAAGAGAGAGTGAGAAACTAAAGATAGATAGATAGATAGATAGATAGATAGAGAGAGAGAGAGAGAGAGAGAGAGAGAGAGAGAGAGAGAGAGAGAGAGAGAGAGAGAGAGAGAGAGACAGACAGACAGACAGACAAACAGACAGAGAGAGAGAGAGAGAGAGAGAGAGAGAGAGAGAGAGAGAGAGAGAGAGAGAGAGAGAGAGAGAGAGAGAGAGACAGACAGACAGAGAGAGAGAGAGAGAGAGACGAGTGCCCAAACCTAACGAGACTAAGGCATTGGATTACAAATAGCGTTCATATAAATGCAAATTCTTGATCATTATCACCAATTAGCAGCACCGGCCAACAGGAGCAACGCACAAACAACAGGAGCAACGCACAAACAACAGGAGCAACGCACAAACAACAGGAGCAACGCACAAACAACAGGAGCAACGCACAAACAACAGGAGCAACGCACAAACAACAGGAGCAACGCACAAACAACAGGAGCAACGCACAAACAGGAGCAACGCACAAACAACAGGTGTCTTCGAGTCCTACTTGATAGCTCTTCTCTGGGAGACAGAAAGAGATAGACAGGGAGGACGGAAGGGAGGGAGGGAGGGGAAGGGGGAAGGGGAGGGGGAGGGGGAGGGGGAGGGGGATGGGTAAGGGGAGGGAGATGGAGAAGGGAGGGAGGAAGGGAGGGGGGATTGAGAGACCGAAGGGGAAGAGGGTAGGGAGGGAGGGAGAGGGAGAGGGAGAGAGAGAGGGAGAGAGGGAGAGAGAGAGAGAGAGAGAATGAGACAGAAGCAGACAGATAAACACAAACGTAGAAACGAAGAACGAGAAACAGTAGCAAAATCTAAAAAAGAGAGAGAATCAGAGACAGACACACACGAAAAAAAATAACGGGCATCCTCTCCCCCCACTCCTTCCCATTCCCACCCCCACCCCCGCCTCCCCCTCCCAGAGCCTTCACCAACACACGATCTCCCCGGAACGACACCCTCACGAAGGAGAGAAAGAGGGAGGAGAGAAAAGAGGAAGGAGAGAAAAGAGAAAGAGCAAGGAGAGAAAGAAGGAGAGAAAGAGCAAGGAGAGAATGAGGAAGGAGAGAAAAGAGGAAGGAGAGAAAGAAGGAAGGAGAGAAAGGAGGAAGAAGAGAAAAGAGGAAAGAGAAAAAAGAGGAAGGAGAGAAAAGAGAAAAGAGAGAAAAGAGGAAGGAGAGAAAAGAGAAAAGAGCAAGGAGAGAAAGAGCAAGGAGAGAAAGAAGGAGAGAAAGAGCAAGGAGAGAATGAGGAAGGAGAGAAAAGAGGAAGGAGAGAAAGAAGGAAGGAGAGAAAGGAGGAAGAAGAGAAAAGAGGAAAGAGAGAAGAAGAGGAAGGAGAGAAAAGAGGAAAGAGCGAAAAGAGGAAGGAGAGAAAGAGCAAGGAGAGAAAGAGCAAGGAGAGAAAGAAGGAGAGAAAAGAGGAAGGAGAGAAAGAGGAAAGAGCGAAAAGAGAAAAGAGGAGAGAAAGAAGGAGAGAAAGATGGAGAGAAAGAAGGAACGAGAGAAAGAGAAAGAAGAGAAAGAGGAAAGAGAGAAAAAAAGAAGGAAAGAAAGATGGAGAGGAAAGAGAGAAAAGACGTAGGAAATCCAGCAGACAACCCGCCCACAATAGAAGACGGAGAGCGCAGTCGAAGAAACCCCTAATTACGCTATTAACTTTCACGCGGAAAAAATAACACGGTAATTAGCCACGCAAACAAACCAGCTGATTGGCCTGTCTGGGGAATTGATAGCAAGGACGCGATGGAGGGCGTGCTTGCAAGGAGGGGGCGTGCTTGCAACGAGCCCGTGCATGCTTGCCGAAGGGACAGGGTCTCCTCCGAGGGGGGCGTGGTCTTCGCTGCTTGATTGGTTGTGATTTCGGTGGTTGTGGTTTTGGGTGGTTGTTCTTTTGAGTCAGTTGTGCTTTTGGGTAGTTGCATTTCCGGTCGGTTGTGATTTTAGTTTGTTGTGATTTTATTTGGTTGTGTTTTCGGTCTGTTGAGATTTCATTTGGTTGTGTTTCGATCGGTCGTGTTCTTTGGTCGGTTGTGATTTTATTTGGTTGTGTTTTCGGTCTGTTGTGATTTCATTCGGTTGTGTTTCGATCGGTCGTGTTCTTTGGTCGGTTGTGATTTCATTCGGTTGTGTTTTCGATCGGTCGCAGCTCTGATTAGTCGTAGCTCAGGTCGGTTATATTCTATTGGATTCGGTCGCTTATGTCTTTGGTCGGTTGTGTTTTCGTCGGCAACGCAAATAGTCGGTTTTGTATGGATGACTCCCTTGCTAAATAACATTGGCTTGATATAAGATATTTTGAGGTCTGTAAAAAGTTTTTGCCATTAGAATCAAACTCCAGTGAGTGTTTTCTATTTTTAATGTTTCAATTTTTTGAATTGTGGTGGTGGTGGTGGTGGTAGTAATAGTAGTAGTAGGGGTCCTAGCAGTAGCTTAATTGTAATGCACAATATATCATTATCATTGCTTACATCATCATTATTAAGGTTATCATCCCTACTATACACACACCCCTAATAGAATATTAATTACAAAAACATTACTACAATAACCAAATTAATTCTCACAATGTATATATATATATATATTATCACGGTTTTCATATCACATTATTAATCATCTTTAACTACTATCGCCATCGTTACTATCACCGTCCTTGTTCCTCGCCACCC
>NC_091572.1:3921229-3926229 GCF_042767895.1 Penaeus vannamei
AGGCCTATGTGTCTCTAGTATGTGGTGAACATGTGAAGTCATGTAGGTGATGAGGCCTATGTGTTTGGAGTATGTGGTGAACATGTGAAGTCATGTGGGTGATGAGGCCTATGTGTTTGGAGTATGTGGTGCCATGTGGAGTCATGTTGGTGATGAGGCCTATGTGTCTGGAGTATGTGGTGCCATGTGGAGTCATGTTGGTGATGAGGCCTATGTGTCTGGAGTATGTGGTGCCATGTGGAGTCATGTTGGTGATGAGGCCTATGTGTCTGGAGTATGTGGTGCCATGTGGAGTCATGTTGGTGATGAGGCCTATGTGTCTGGAGTATGTGGTGCCATGTGGAGTCATGTTGGTGATGAGGCCTATGTGTCTGGAGTATGTGGTGCCATGTGGAGTCATGTTGGTGATGAGGCCTATGTGTCTGGAGTATGTGGTGCCATGTGGAGTCATGTTGGTGATGAGGCCTATGTGTCTGGAGTATGTGGTGCCATGTGGAGTCATGTTGGTGATGAGGCCTAGGCCTATGTGTCTGGAGTATGTGGTGCCATGTGGAGTCATGTTGGTGATGAGGCCTATGTGTCTGGAGTATGTGGTGCCATGTGGAGTCATGTTGGTGATGAGGCCTATGTGTCTGGAGTATGTGGTGCCATGTGGAGTCATGTTGGTGATGAGGCCTATGTGTCTGGAGTATGTGGTGCCATGTGGAGTCATGTTGGTGATGAGGCCTATGTGTCTGGAGTATGTGGTGCCATGTGGAGTCATGTTGGTGATGAGGCCTATGTGTCTGGAGTATGTGGTGCCATGTGGAGTCATGTTGGTGATGAGGCCTATGTGTCTGGAGTATGTGGTGCCATGTGGAGTCATGTTGGTGATGAGGCCTATGTGTCTGGAGTATGTGGTGCCATGTGGAGTCATGTTGGTGATGAGGCCTATGTGTCTGGAGTATGTGGTGCCATGTGGAGTCATGTTGGTGATGAGGCCTATGTGTCTGGAGTATGTGGTGCCATGTGGGTGATGAGGCCTATGTGTTTGGAGTATGTGGTGAAGGTATGGTGTCATGTTGGTGATGAGGCCTATGTGTCTCGAGTATGTGGTGGACGTATGGAGTGATGTTGGTGATGAGGCCTATGTGTTTGGAGTATGTGGTGAACATGTGAAGTCATGTAGGTGATGAGGCCTATGTGTTTGGAGTATGTGGTGAACGTGTGGTGCCATGTTGGAGATACGAGCCAGGCCTATGTGTTTGGAGTATGTGGAGAACGTGTGGGTGATGAGGCCTGTGTGTCTGGAATATGTGGTGAACGTGTGAGTGATGAGGCCTATGTGTCTGGAGTATGTGGTGCCATGTGGGGGTGATAAGAGCTAGGCCTATGTGTCTCGAGTATGTGGTGCCATGCGGGTGATGAGGCCTATGTGTCTCGAGTATGTGGTGCCATGCGGGTGATGAGGCCTATGTGTCTCGAGTATGTGGTGCCATGTGGGTGATGAGGCCTATGTGTCTGGAGTATGTGGTGAACGTGTGGGTGATGAGGCCTATGTGTCTCGAGTATGTGGTGCCATGTGGGTGATGAGGCCTATGTGTCTGGAGTATGTGGTGAACGTGTGGTGTCATGCGGGTGATGAGGCCTATGTGTCTCGAGTATGTGGTGCCATGTGGGTGATGAGGCCTATGTGTCTGGAGTATGTGTGTTGTGATGTTGGTGATGAAGCCTATGTGTCTGGAGTACGTGGTGAAGGTGAAGGAGTCATGTTGGTGATGAGAGCCAGGCCTATGTCTTTGGAGTATGTGGTGAACATGTGGTGCCATGTAGGTGAAGAGAGCCCGGTGCCACATACACAGGGTCAAGGAAAAAGCGAAGGTGACAGATGTATTACTGGGAATGAAATTTTGGACATGATGTAGATGCGGTTGGCGGGTTATAACCAACTCGAGTAGGCGAGGAATTATATTTGTATATGTGAATATCTAATTATTATTAGTAGTATCATTATCATCATTATTATCATTATTATTATCATTATTATTATTATCATTATTATTATTATTATTATTATTATTATTATTATTATTATTATTATTATTATTATTATTATCATTATTATTATTATTATTATTATTATTATTATTATTATTATTATTATTATTATCATTATTATTATCATTATTATTATCATTATTATTATTATTATTATTATTATTATTATTATCATTATTATTAATATTATTATTATCATTATTATTATTATCTTTTTTAAGAGATGATTCATAATTTGAAGAACTGCATTTTGAACCATTTTTGTGTCTCTCAGTTCCAGTCGCCCCGAATTACTTCCCTATCCACCCACCCTTATACGACAGTTGCAATTCCAGTCTGCTGTAGCCCACTCTGACCCACCTCTAACTTTCCTCTCTCCCCCTACCCCACCCTGAGTTATCCGAACCCACCCTGACTCACCCAAACCCACCCTGACTCACCCGAACCCACCCTGACTCACCCGAACCCATCCTGATTCACCCGAACCCACCCTGACTCACCCGAACCCACCCTGACTCACCCAAACCCACCCTAGCCCATCCTGACTCACCCTAACCCACCCAGATCCCACCCGACCCCAATCTATCCCGCCAGGTTCCCCCGCGACCCTCCCCCCCCTCCGAAAAACAATGGCAGCGACCCTCCCCCGTGGCACTCCTTGGCGAGACATCAGCTGATCGCGAGACATCAGCTGATCGTATCTCGAGGAATTCCGCCATGGGGTAGAGAGAGGGGTCATCGAGGTGCCTCATCAGGACCCCCCCACCTCCTCCCCCACCTTCATAAAAATAGGAACTCCCCCCCACCCCACCCCTTCCCCCCCACCGGTGATATAGGATAGCGAGGTGAAGGCGAAGGAATTAGGAGGGTGGGGGGAGGGGTGGAAGGGGGAGGGGGAGGGGGTGACTTTTAGCACAGGACGTCGTTCCGTTGAGCGAGAGAAGGACGAGAGGCTCTCCTGATGTCACTTTCACTCTCGGGTGATGGCGAGGGGCTGGTGTGGGGGTTGGTGTGGGGTGGTGGTGTGTGTGTGGTGTGAGGGTGGTGGAGGAGGATAGTGTGGTGTGGTTTGGTGTGGGGTGGTGTTTGTGGTGTGGAGGCCGGTGTGGTGGTATGTGTGGTGTGGAGGGCTGGTGTGATGGTGTGTGTGGTGTGGGGATCGGTGTGGTGGTGTGTGTGGTACGGGGTGGTGGAGAAGGATGGTGTGGTTTGGTAGCGTGTTGGAGTGTGTTTGGTGGTTTGTATGCGTGGTGTGGAGAGGGTATGAGGTGTGGTGGTGTAGTACTATAGTGGTGTGGTATGGTATGGTATGGGATGGAATGGTGTAGTGCAGTGGTATGGCGTAGTGACATGTGACAGGATGGTAAGGTGGCATGAGACGGGGTGGTGTAGTAGTGTCCTGGTGTAGGATAGTGGTATGGTGTGGTAACGTGGTGGAGTGGGTGGTATGGTGTTGTGATGTTAAAACAATATTCAAAATTCCGAAACGAGGGAAAACTCAACCATCACGAAAGGAAAGAGAAGAAGAAGAAGAAAAGAAAAGGAAGAAGAAGATGAAGAAGAAAAGGAAGAAGAAGAAGAAAAAGGAGAAGAGAGGAAGAGGAAGAAGTAGAAGAAAAGAAGATGAAGAGGAACAACAACAAAATAAACAAATAAATAATAATAAGAAGAGGAACAACAACAACAACAAACAAGAAAATAAATAAATAAAAGAAAAAAAAAACACGATCTGTAAACCTCTTCTTTGGTATGATGCCCTCCAAAGCAATACCACAACCTCGGGTACCAAACGGTTTTCCTTGTAAGTGACCACAGCGGAAATTCACCTCTAAAAACACACAAAAAAAACAAGAAAAAAAAGGCAGAAAAAAACACACACACAAAAAAGAGAGAGAAAAAAAACGAAAGGAAAAAAAGAGAAAAAAAAAGGAAAGGAAAAAAAGAGAGAAAAAAAACGAAAGATAAAAAAGAGAAAAAAAAACGAAAGGAAAAAAAGAGAAAAAAAAACGAAAGGAAAAAAAGAGAAAAAAAAAACGAAAGGAAAAAAAGAGAGAACAAAACGAAAATATAAAAAAAGAAAAAAAACGAAAGAAAAAAAGAGAAAAAAACGAAAGGAAAAAAAGAGAGAGAAAAAAAGAAAGATAAAAAATAGAGAAAAAAACGAAAGGAAAAAAAGAGAAAAAAAACGAAAGATAAAAAAAGAGAGAAAAAACGAAAGGAAAAAAAGAGAAAAAAAAAACGAAAGGAAAAAGAGAAAAAAAAGAACGAAAGATAAAAAAGAGAAAAAACGAAAGAAAAAAAAGAGAGATAAAAGACGAAAGATAAAAAAAACAACTCCAGTTTCTTGACTCATGCACCTGTTCCTCCACTTGCGTTTTTCTCTTTTCTTTTTCTTTCTAGTCCTCCTCCATTCGTTATTCATTTTGATATTATTATGATTTTCTCTTTTTATCTTCGTCCTAGATTAAGACCAGAGAAAAAAAAATACGAATGATAAGTATAAAAAAGAAATGTGAAAATACGAAAAAAGAAATGTAAAAATAAGAAAAAAGAAATGTATAAATAAGAAAAAAAGAAATGTGAAAATACGAAAAAAGAAATGTAAAAATAAGAAAGAATGAAATGTATAAATAAGAAAAAAAAGAAATGTAAAAATAAGAAAAAAAGAAATGTATAAATAAGAAAAAAAAGAAATGTAAAAATAAGAAAAAAAGAAATGTATAAATAAGAAAAAAAAGAAATGTAAAAATAAGAAAAAGAGAAATGTAAAAATAAGAAAAAAGAATAAAAATAAAAATACGAAAAAAAAGAAATGTAAAAATAAGAAAAAAAATAAATAAAAATAAGAAAAAAGTAAAAATAAGAAAAAATAATAAAAAAGAATTAGAAAAAAAAACGAGTACTGGGCCTCCCTCTTTCCAAAAAGAACAATCCAACGTCTTTTCATCTATTATCAAACACTT
>NC_091572.1:3931229-3946229 GCF_042767895.1 Penaeus vannamei
CTTCTTTTTCTTCTGATTCTCCTTCTATTTCATCTGCTTCTTCCTCTTCTGCTTCTTCTTCTTCTTCTTCTTCTGCTTCTTCTTTATCTGCTTCTTCCTCTTATTCTACTTCTTTTTCTTCTGCTTCTTCTTCTTCTTCGTCCTCAATTTCTTTTTCTTTTCTTTTCCTTCTTTGTCCACTTTTTTTCTCTCCCATCTGCATCTTTTTTTTCTATTTGTCCTTTTCTTCATCATCTTGATCATTTTCATTAATGTTATCGTTATCGGCATGATCATGATTAGTTCTCGTCCTCTACATTGTCGTCATCATCATCACCATCATCAGTCATCATCTTTTCTTTTTCTTCTTTTTCATCCTTCTCCTCCTCCTCTTCTTCTTTTTCTCCTTCTCCTTCTTCTTCCTCCTCCTCCGCCGCCCACACGCCGTGACATTGACCAGCCACCTACGACCTGCAGCGACGGTCCTTTCACGCCCCCGCTGACCAAGTGCACGTTTAAAGAGCTCAAGATTCTAATCCGTCCTTATTTCTTTCTTTCTCTCTCTCCTTTCTAACCCTTGAGGAATTAGGAGAAAAAAAAAAGAAGACGACGACGAAAGCTGATCGCACTCCGGCCAAACAGCTTTCACTCCCTCGGTCCTTTAAGCGCCACCTCGCCAGAACCACCTACGTGAGTGCAGCGTTCGAGAAAGAGAGTAACCCGACCTCCCCCCTGCCATCCCGGACGAGCGCCAGGCCCGAAGAGGAAGTGAAATGGGGAACTCTATCCTTTTCGGTCCATAACTTTTTCGCTCCTCGGATTTTTACGGACTCCCCCACTTGGCTGCGTCTAATCATGCATGGGCGTTATAGCGAATGGATTTTATCGTAGCACTCCTTGAAATATGGTGGCATTAATGTTATAAATGCACTGGGGGCGTCCTGTGCTAACTCTTTATCTCGGATCGAAGACAAAAACATCATATATCACAAGACGCCAGGAGAAAGGGCGGGTAGCAGTCATTTGTTTACAACCATCATATAGGGAGGCGCCATATGTGCCAATTTTACATCAATCAAACCTCCTTTAACAAAACCACGTATTCAGAAACGATGTACAATATGCCGTTCCACATGTACGTTAAACTTTCTAGTAATTATACCCCCCAAACTAAACTTTATCTCCTCCCTTATCGCTTGTCGCTGGGTCTGACGGACTAACCGACCATAACAACACAAGTGGGCGTTTCCATGTGACTCCTGCCCTCTGTTGGCAGCTTCGGGAACCTCATTTAGAATACTAGAAACCTCGGCTGACGTGACTTGCATAAGGAACACGATGATTAATAACTGTAAGTGTGAATAAGGTTTGTTGTTCCGTGAGGATTACAAGCGGTTTGGTCGTATAATCTTTTCCTGATTATAATTGACCTCAGGGAGAAGGAGAGAGGGAGATGGGAGAAGAGATAGATAGAGAGAGGGGAGAGAGAGAGAGAGAGTGAGAGAGAGAGAGAGAGAGAGAGAGAGAGAGAGAGAGAGAGAGAGACAGAAACAGAGGGAGAGAGAGAGAAATAGAAAGAAAAACAGAGAAACAGAGAGAGAGAGATAATCAAACGTAGACAAACTAACAAAAGAGAGAGCATGCGCGTCTGCATTCATCCCACCGCCGACACCAAAAACACACAACCAGAATACCCAACGTGAACTGCATCTCAAATACCACAGTTCTCGAAATCTATCCGATAACATTTTTTTTTCTTTTCTTTTTACACGAAGACAAATGAACATTATCTCATTTCTGAGGAATTACAGTTCACCAGGAATGTGAAAGTTCAAGATTCTTATCGACGAAAGGTTAATTACACATACACAGGTATTTTTGTTCGAGAAACGGTTTCTGAAATCCACTTTTGGATAAAATGCGGGTAATTTGAATATTCCAAATCTTATACAATTAACTTAATAGACCTTCAGATGTAAAATTGTAATATAAATGTTAATTATAAAAGCCAGTAGGGTGATATGCATAAAATAACATGTGCACAGTAACGCTTATTCTAACTAAATAGAAATAAATAAAGAAATGGTCCTCGTAAAAGAAAAACAAAGTAATAAAGAAAGGGACCAAGAAAAAATAAGAAATAAAGAAATCAACAAAAGCAAAGGAACTAAATAAAACGACAAAGACAGAAATAAAGAAAATAGCAAAGAAATAAAGAAAACGAAAAAAATAAACAATGAAAACAACAACAAAAATAAAGAAAGAAATAAAACGACAAAAAATAAAGAAAGAAATAAAACGACAAAGAATAAATAATAAAGAAAAATAAAACGACAAAAATAAAAAATTAAGAAAGAAATAAAATGACAAAAAAAGGTAAAAAAAAAAAAAAAAAAAAAAAAAAAAAAAAAAAACACCAAATACAAAAATTAGATAAAAAAGAAAACGACAAAATAAAAAATAAAGAAAACGACGCCAAGAAAACGGTAAAAGTTCTCGAAACCGCAAACGCCAGGCGGAGTCTCCGAATATCTCTGCTCATTATCTCCCTGAGCGTTGAAATCACCAGACGAAAAAAAAAAACGAAATTATCATAAAAATTCATCTCCTAATTGCTCTTCCAGTTAAAGAAATTGTGATCTGAACGTGTTATAAAGAAATGCAGAATAATAATGGTTCTTTTTCATTCTTTCTCGGAGCATTTTTTTTTTTTTTTTTTTTTTTTTGAAAGGGTCATGACACACAGGATAAGGAAATCAGTTGTAGATTTGACTTCACTTTTCTTTTTCTATTTGTCATATTTCTTCAGCGTCGTCCGGTTCATAGTGAGATTTATATATTTATGTGAGATTTATTAATTCTAAATATTATTGTGTTTTTTTCTTTTCTTTCTCCTCAAATTTATTCCAATGATATTTTCCACATCATCTTATTTTTTCTCTCCCTCCCTTTTGCAACGTACATAACAAACACCATATAAACTACCATAGTATTTTCATCACAAATTCCTACAGAAACGGAACACCACAACACCCATTCTTTCGAGTGACGTCACGCGGAACAAACTACAACTGACATCTCCCCGGCCAGGACGTCAGCCTCACGCGAGTGCCATGTACGGTGTGGCAGCGAGCTCCGGGCACTGGGACCGAGAGGTAAAAAAATGTGAGCAGTGTGTGTGTGTGTGTGTGTGTGTGTGTGTGTGTGTGTGTGTGTGTGTGTGTGTGTGTGTGTGTGTGTGTGTGTGTGTGTGTGTGTGTGTGCGTGTGTGCGTGTGCGTGTGTGCGTGTGTGTATGTGCGTGTGTGTGTGCGTGTCCGTATGCGTGTGCGTCTGCTATGTACGGTGCAGCAGTGAGCTCCGGGCACAGTGACCGAGTGGTAATAAAAAAAAATGGGCACGGGTTTCGGCGATGCCCTACATACCCCATCACCTGTGTCCGACTCACGCCAGCTCCCCTTGCTCTCTCTTACCCAGCAGTGCCACATAGGCCTACCTATCGCACGGGGGTATAGTTACGGACGGCGGGACATGACAGGAGGCTAATCCCTCGTCGCCAAAGAGAGGGCCGACGTCGGTGACACGAGGCGGGCAAAACCACCAGCAAAGGGGACATGACAGGGTGCCAGGCGTGCGTCTTATTTGGGCTACTGTTTGCTACGGGCGCCCTTTGTCTCCTCGGCTCTCGCTCTGTGTGGCTCTCGCTCGGATCTTCTGATTTCTAATCGCAGTCTCTCCTCTCACTCCCATTCGTTTCCTTCTCCTTTTCATTTCCCTTTCGTTATTTTCCTTCCCATTCTCCCCCTCTCTATTCGTCCTCCCTATCCCCTCTCTCCCATTCGCTTTCCCCAACTCTCCTTCCCTACTCCTAGTTCCCCTTCCTCCTTATAGTCCTTCCCTTTTCCCTTCTCTTTCGTTATTTTCCCTCCCATTCTCTCCCTCTCTATCCCCTTTCTCCCATTCGCTTCGCCAACTCTCCTTCCCTACTCCCAGTTCCCCTTTCCTCCTTATAGTTGATGTATTATTCTATCTATTCCACATTACGCTATCTATTCCACATACATTATGTTATCTATTCCACATGCATTACGCTATCTATTCCACATACATTATGTTATCTATTCCACATGCATCACGTTATCTATTCCACATGAGTCAACCAAAAAACAGCTGACACAGGCCGAGCCACTCTCGAGAAACGGCCCTGACTTAGACTTCGCAAATCTAACTGAACTGAACAATCCGTTCGACCTAACAAAGCCACTTGGGATGAATCCTAACGAGCTAGTATGCCGTCCGGCCCCGCCATCGGTATGCCACGTCTGACCCGCATTCGAATCGAATTTAAATATAAAATTCGACGAGTATTGCTCGTTCAGAATTGCAGGTATTGCTCGTTCGGAATCGGCAGGTATTGCTCGTTCAGAATCGACAGGTATTGTTCGTTCATGAAGACGAAGGGAGACAATAAAATATCATAAAAGGATCAACTTACAAATAAATTGTATACATTACCTCGAGTCTTTTTTTGTCGAGAACGGGAACTGCTGCCAGAGAGCCTGCGGAAAATAAATAATATTGAAAGGTATATCCACACACCAAGAATAATTCAATATATTCAATAAATATATTCTCGTCAAATAGCTAGTTGACATATTCCTTCATGGCAGCAGATATTATTGCCCGGAGTCAATGCACTTTTCTATCTCCCATGAAGGTCCGGGGTGGAGCATAAAAGAATGGAAAAAGAGAAAAATCACATAATGCTCTCATTCTCTCTCTCTCTCTTTCTTTATCTCTACCTCTCCCTCTCCCTCTCCCTCTCCCTCTCCCTCTCCCTCTCTCTCTCCCTCTCTTTGGAGCGTAAAAGAATGAAAAAAAGACAAAAAATCACACAATACTTTTATACGATATTCATCCAAAAAAAATCATAATGTTTCTTAACTCCACCTCAGCGAACACTAACAAACAACAAAGCGAATTTCATGGACAAATTAAATAAAACTAAACCGTCAACCGCATTTCAAACAATACACGAACCGCTCCAAGACCATTCCTCGGTTTTCGAACAAGTGCAGTGCTAACAACCCGAGCCGTGGGCGTGCGGGCGTGCGGGCGTGGCGTTGTTTACCGATGTTCCAGGATGTGACATGTGATATCTGGGTTAACGTTCCTCCTTCAGTCGAAAACCTCTCGGAACGGAATCCAAAATGTTGATTTGATATTTTTATTATTTCACCTTTCTTCGTTCTTTCTTTCTTTCTTTCTTATTTCACCTTCTTTCTATCATTCTTTCTTTCTTATTTCACCTTCTTTCTTTCATTCTTTCTTTCTTATTTCACCTTCTTTCTTTCTTTCTTTCTTATTTCACCTTCTTTCTTTCTTTCTCTCTATCATTCTTTTTTTTTTGTCACGCCATGACAGCTAAAATACGCAGCCGCAAGAAAACCGTGACAGGAAATCCACACTCAAAACAAAAAAAAAAAAAAAAAAAAAAAAATGTTTTCCGTAATGTTCCTTTCAACATTCTAACAAAAACAATGGCATTCTATCTCGCCCTCTTCAGCCTTGCACGAAGAAGAAGAAGAAGAAGAGGGAGAAGGAGAAGAAGAAGAAGAGGGAGAAGGAGAAGGAAAAGAAGAAGAGGGAGAAGAAGAAGAAGAGGGAGAAGAAGAAGAAGAAGAAGAGTAGAAGCAGAAGAAGAAGAGAAACAGAAGAAGAAGAAGAAGAGTAGAAGCAGAAGAAGAGTAGAAGTAGAAGAAGAAAAAAAAAGAAGAGGGAGAAGAATGAGAATGAGAAGAAGAAAAAAGAAAGAAAAAAGAAGAAGAGGAAGAAACGAAGAAGAAAAGGAAAAAGAAGGAGAAGAAAAAGAAGACGAAGAAGAAAAAGAAAAAAAAATACTTATTGCCTTGGCCGCCTCTCAGCTGGGTACAAATACATCGCACGTTTGTTTGTTGGTCTCACTGCCTTCTCTATATGGATCTTGAAGGAAAAGAGAAAGGGTTGGAGAGAGAGATAGAAGAGGGGGGGATGTGAAGGAGGGGAGGGAGAAGAGAAGAGTGAGAGGGGATGGGGGAGTAAGAGAGGTATGGAGAGGATGGGGAAATGTTATGTGTGTGTGTGGGAGGGGGGTGCGTGCGTGTGTGCGAACGCATATTTCTATGTGCACATGTGTCTGTATCGAAAGACGTGTCCTCAAAACCCACAGATTCCTCACACACGAAACCGAAAACAAAAACAAAGTAAACAACACAAAAGAATCTAAACAAACAAACAAAACAAAACAAAAATTTAAAAAAACTAAAAAATCTAAACAAACAAACAAAACAAAACAAAAATTTAAACAAAAAAACTACTAAAAAAATCTAAACAAACAAACAAAACAACAGAATAACTTAAACAAAACAAAAACACTCAAAAAACAAAAAAAAACAATCACTACAAACGAGCACGACCGCAAACACACCGAGACACACAAGAATGGGTCCCCTGGAAGTAGTTAGCGAAGATAAACACTGCGCTTAATAGCCGAAAGGGTCGCCCAGACTGTACCTGTTACCTGTTACCTGTTACCTGTTACCTGTTACCCGT
Organism: Penaeus vannamei; assembly: GCF_042767895.1. Taxonomy (NCBI): domain Eukaryota; kingdom Metazoa; phylum Arthropoda; class Malacostraca; order Decapoda; family Penaeidae; genus Penaeus; species Penaeus vannamei. Next base: position 3,937,799 of record NC_091572.1, read on the forward strand.
TACCTGTTACCTGTTACCCGTTACCTGTTACCCGTTACCCGTTACCTGTTACCTGTTACCCGTTACCCGTTACCTGTACCTGTTACCTGTTACCCGTTACCTGTACCTGTTACCTGTTACCCGTTACCTGTACCTGTTACCTGTTACCTGTTACCTGTTACCCGTTACCTGTACCTGTTACCTGTTACCTGTTACCTGTTACCTGTTACCTGTACCCGTTACCTGTACCTGTTACCTGTTACCTGTTACCTGTTACCTGTTACCCGTTACCTGTACCTGTACCTGTTACCTGTTACCTGTTACCTGTTACCCGTTACCTGTACCTGTACCTGTTACCTGTTACCTGTTACCTGTTACCCGTTACCTGTACCTGTACCTGTTACCCGTTACCTGTACCTGTTACCTGTTACCCGTTACCTGTACCTGTTACCTGTACCTGTTACCTGTTACCTGTTACCTGGAGATGAATGAACACGTACTTAATCAGAGTGGAAGGAGTTAGAGAGGAGCGTGGGAAAGGAGAAGGAGTAAAGGGATGTATAGAAGAGGGATGGAAGGGGAGGGGGGAGGAAGGAAGGGAGGGGGGTGACGTGAGGTAGAGGAGGGGAGGGAAGGGAGGATTAACGTAAGGGGGGGGGGAGGGGTGACCTGACGGGAGGAAGGGGTTGACGTAAGGGAGGGAAGGTAGTAGAAGGGGGGAAAGGGGAAAGACTGACGTGCAGTAGACAGAAGGGGGAAGGGTCGACATGCGGTAGATAGACCGGGGAGGGGAGGGGGGGGAAGGAGGGGTCGACATGCGGTAGATGGACCGGAGGAGGGGTAGAGTAGGATAGGAAGGGGGGGGGGGGTAGACACGTCCATCACAACGAAGTCCATGAAAACAAACAACGTACCCCCCCCCCATCCACACACCCCACCCCGCCACCCCAAACACCCCGGATTACCTGACATGAATTTGTCCCCAATTATCCCTTCCTCCTCTTTTACCGCCCATTCCGACCCGTCCTGACCTCGATGGCCTTCCCGCCTAATTCTTTTATTACGTCCCGTTTTCTATATTCCTTTGGCGGGACTTTTGCGATGGTAGACTTTAACTTTTATTGTGTATCTTCAAACTCTACCTTTTAATGTGTATCTATAAGCTTTATCTTTTAATGTGTATCTTAAAACTTTAACTTTTATTGTGTATCTTCAAACTTTATCTTTTAATGTGTATCTATAAGCTTTAACTCTAAATGTGTATGTTTAAACTATATTTCTAAATGTGTATTTTTAAACTTTATTTTTAACGAGTATTTCCAAAAAAAAAAAAATGCGTTGTCTTTTTCGTTGATTTTTTTCTGGAGTCATTCAAATTATCAAACTTTCAATTTGTAGTCCTATCAACTAATATGCATATCAAACCAAACCTTGTTTAAGTGCCTCTACATACGGTTAAATTCACCCCAAATTCCAATAAAAACAAAATAAAACCTCCCTAACGAATCACCAATTTAAAAAAAATCCGTTATCTCCGCCATTAAAGGCAACGAACTCATAAGGACAACTAAGGCGTTAATTAGTCTATCAAACGGTAATTAGGATGAGGCGGGGATGGGGGGGGCGTGACTCGTCGGCCATGATGAACTTTCGGCGACCAGATGCACGATAATGCTAAAGATGGTAAGAATTCCATAGCCCCGACATGTGACTTTCTGTAGATGGCTAAATCGTGTTTATGTGACTACGTAAAAGAATGTTAAGTGTTAAAAAAAGGTTATCTATGTTTTGCTGACGTCAGCTGGAACGTTCAGATATATCAGCTGTTTTATTCCATGTGTAAATTACATAACGTGTCAGATAGTCTTCACTGAATGCTTAAAAAACGTGATGAATAACGGGTGATTAACATGAAACGCAAATAACGTAGCATTATCTGGCAATCTCGACAAGCGTCATGGTCCCCCCTGTAGAGAAAACGTCTAAAAGAGAAAACGGAGCGGTGCCGCGTTCGCCAAGGGGGAGACTTATCTAATCTCAAATACAAAGACCACGCGCTGTCCACCTGCTCTAGCAACCATCACTTTTATGGGTCATCCGCGCTCCTTTCCTTACTTTCCTTACTCTCTCTCTGTTGAAAGAGTAGGGCGTACTAGATGCCTGAATTGCCCACAGCATGCTCTCGCTGACCTTAGACAGACGTAAGTAATAGTGTTGCTCTACCCGTTCTGTGATGTTAAATAAGAGAAAGGAAAACAGATGTTATGTCCCCAATTAGTCTCGCGCATAAATGGAAACGACTGGTAAGGGTTCACTGCGTCTACTTTCTCCGAATGTTTTTTTTTCTTTTGTCACATACATATTGTATTTAAGATGATGAATGTGATGATTGATGATGGTGATGGTGATGATGATGATGATAATAATGATGATGATGAAGATGATTGATGATGATGATGATGGAGATTGATGATGATGATGACTATGATGATGCTGGTGGTGATTGATGATATTAAATTAATAAGAATAACAAATAAAAAAAACAAATAACCAATAACAATAACAACAACAACAATAATAATAATTCAAACAACAATAAAAAACAGCAACAACGACAACAACAAGAATAATAATAACAACAAAAACAAGGAGAGATAACAACGAAGTGTTTGTCTGTCTGTCGGTCCATCCCAGACAACACACACGTAGAAGCAAAAAATATCGACCAGGTTTGTTAGAATTGTGCGAATTATGCATATCAAATAAAGAAATAAATGCATATCTATCAGTCTAGACATGCATATCAACCCGGCAAAGAGAGGGTTAAATGTATGTCTATCAGATATACAGACAGATATGCCTTTATTTCTTTTATTTATCTATTTATTTATTTATTTATTTCTGCATAAGTATTCACTGGGTCTACATAACATCAACCTCTTCGATAAAGACCTTGAGATAATAAAAATTCTCCCTCGAGCGCGAGTGACGGGAGAGGCTGGGTCAAAGGTCAGGAGAGTCAAAACCCGTCTTGACCTCAGTGTATGGTAATGAGAGCGGTGTTAATGGAGGCGTCAATTGACAGATTCTCCCACGCTGTCATCACGCATCGGGTATCGGTTGATGGGTTCTCTCTCTCTCTCTCTCTCTCTCTCTCTCTCTCTCTCTCTCTCTCTTTCTTTCTTTCTTTCTTTCTTTCTCTCTCTCTCTCTCTCTCTCTCTCTCTCTCTCTCTCTCTCTCTCTCTCTCTCTCTCTCTCTCTCTCTCTCTTCTTTCTTTCTTTCTTTCTTTCTCTCTCTCTCTCTCTCTCTCTCTCTGTATCTCTCTCTCTCTCTCTCTCTCTCTCTCTCCTCTCTCCTCAATCCCCTCTACCCTCTTCCCTCTCCCCTCTCCCCTCTCCCCTCTCCCCTCTCCCCTCTTCCCTCTTCCCTCTTCCCTCTTCCCTCTTCCCTCTTCCCTCTTCCCTCTTCCCTCTCCCCTCTCCCCTTTCCTCCCCTTTCCCTCCCTAATCTCTCCTCCTCCCCCACACCTCCCTTCCACCCCTTCCTTTCCCATCCCTCACCCCACCACCTCCTCCTTCCCTCTCCATCCCCTTCCTTTTTCCATCTCTCACCACCCCTTCCACCTCCTACTCCATCCCCTCCTCCCCTCACCTGCTCCTCCACCCTCACCCCCCCTCCACCCCCACCTCCCCTCACCTCCCCTTCTTCCACCACCCCCTCCTCCTTCACTCCCTCCTCCCCTCCATCCCCCTCCTCCACCGAGACGTGCTAAGCTGCTCCTCTCGTGACGTCCCTCTAACGACTTCCCCCCCCCCTAATAAAAACGAAGTCACGTGATGTGTCGTAACAAACAAGCCTCTCCGAAAGATGTGCCAAGATCACCGATAAGGCGTGACACCCCCACCCCCCCTCCCTCCCCCCTCCCACCGGCGACGGGTTGGAAGGGGAGGGGGGGAGGGAGGGAGGGTATGAGGGGGGGGGAGGTCTATGGTTCTGAATCTCGTCTCTTTTCTTCGTTTTTTTATCTTTTGTTTTATTTGTTTGTTTGTTTTTTGTTGTTTGTGTTTTGTTGGTTAGTTTCTCCAGTTGTTTCTTTGTTTATCTGTTTTTTTTCTTTTATTTTTTTTATCGCATTCTCGTTTTTTATATACATTTTCTCACATTTCTCCTATCATTCATATGATTTTCTTCAATTCTCTCTAACCCTTCATTTCATATTACTTTCCCTCCTAATCACACATTCCCATCCACATTCACATCCCCCTCTCCCTCCCCCCTCCACCTCCCTCCCCCTTCCCCTCCACCTCATCTCCCCCCTCCACCTCCCTCTCCCCCTCCTTCTTCCTTCTCCCCCTTCCACCTCCCTCTTCCTCCCCCCTCCCCCACCCCATCCCCATCCACCTCCCCCTCCCGATCCCCCTCCCCCTTTTTCTCCCCCTCTCCCCCTTCTTCTCCCTCTCCCTCTACCTCCCCCCACCTCCTTCCACCTAACGTGTCTCGAACCTCTCACTACGAGAAGGAAAACAAAAAAAGGAAAACAGATTCCAATCTCATTTTCCACATTACTTTCACCCTATCGAGACGGTTGGCAAAATGGCGGGAAATTCAAATCCCAGAGATGGCCGTGGGAACGAGTGCACGAAGGGAAAAAATATATATATATGAGAAAGAGGGAGTTTATAACGGTGTTCGGAGTATGTGGCGAGCTATGAGGGAGATTTGTACCACGGGGGGAGAGTCGTACCACGCTATGAGGGAGATTGTGCCATGACATGAAGATTTTGTACCACACTATGAGGAGATTTGTACCATGCTGGAGATTCATACCATGGTATGAGGGAGATTGTACCACGACATGAATATTTGTACCACGAGGGAGGGAGGGAGGGAGGGACGGAGAGAGAGAGAGTGAAAGAAAGAAAGAGAGAGAGAGAGATACGTTCACCAACATGAGGCAGATTCGTTCCACATAAGGAAAATTTGTACCACAAGAGCATTTTAACCACAACACAAAGTGAGATTTGTACCATCATTTGTACCTGTACAAACTCAACTGCGCTAAGGAGGTTTCCAATTCCTTTTATGCCTCGTTGCTTTTACTGTTGTTTGAACAATGTGTATTTTTTTTCAACAACTCGGTGAAATCTGAAGCTGTGAGGAGATAATAAGGTCGGTGAGTGAGTGAGTGAGTGAGCGAGTGAGTGAGTGAGTGAGGGAGCGAGTGAGCGAGCGAATGAGTGTGTGAATGAGTGAGTGAGTGAGTGAGTAAGTGAGCGAGTGAGTGAGGGAGGGAGGGAGGGATCGAGTGTGTGAATGAGTGAGTGAGTAAGTGAGCGAGTGGGTGAGTAAGTGAGCGAGTGGGTGAGTGAGTGAATGAATGAGTAAGTAAGTGAGCGAGTGAGTGAGTGACTGGGTGTGAGTGAATGAACGAGTGAATGAATGAATGAGTGACTGGGTGAATGAATGAATGAGTACCGGTTACATCACCCAGTCAATCAGTGAATGAATACCCACCTACCTCGCCCACTAACCAGCCAACCAGTCGACAAACTAACCAAGCTAACAAAACACTAAATATAGAAGGATGTGAGAGAGAGACAGAGAGAAAGATCGAGAGAAAATAGCAAGAGAAAGAGAGAAGGAGAGAGACAGAGAGAAAGATCGAGAGAAAATATCAAGAGAAAGAGAGAAGGAGAGAGACAGAGAAGAAGATCGAGAGAAAATAGCAAGAGAAAGAGAGGAGAGAGACAAGAGAGGAAGATCGAGCGAAAATAGCAAGAGAAAGAGAGAAGGAGAGAGACAAGAGAGGAAGATCGAGAGAAAATAGCAAGAGAAAGAGAGAAGGAGAGAGATAAGAGAGGAAGATCGAGAGAAAATAACAAGAGAAGGAGAGAGACAAGAGAGGAAGATCGAGAGAAAATAGCAAGAGAAAGAGAGAAGGAGAGAGACAGAGAGAAAGATCGAGAGAAAATATCAAGAGAAAGAGAGAAGGAGAGAGACAGAGAAGAAGATCGAGCGAAAATAGCAAGAGAAAGAGAGAAGGAGAGAGACAGAGAGGAAGATCGAGAGAAAATAGCAAGAGAAAGAAAGAAGGAGAGAGACAAGAGAGGAAGATCGAGAGAAAATAGCAAGAGCAAGAGAAAAGGAGAGAGACAAGAGAGGAAGATCGAGAGAAAATAGCAAGAGAAAGAGAGAAGGAGAGAGACAAGAGAGGAAGATCGAGAGAAAATAGCAAGAGAAAGAGAGAAGGAGAGAGACAAGAGAGGAAGATCGAGAGAAAATAGCAAGAGAAAGAGAGAAGGAGAGAAACAAGAGAGGAAGATCGAGAGAAAATAGCAAGAGAAAGAGAGAAGGAGAGAGACAAGAGAGGAAGATCGAGAGAAAATAGCAAGAGAAAGAGAGAAGGAGAGAGACAAGAGAGGAAGATCGCGAGAAAATAGCAAGAGAAAGAGAGAAGGAGCGAGACAAGAGAGGAAGATCGAGAGAAAATAGCAAGAGAAAGAGAGAAGGAGAGAGACAAGAGAGGAAGATCGAGTGAAAATAGCGAGAGAGAGAGAGAAGGAGAGAGATAGAGAGACAGAGACAAAGAGAAAGACATTAAAGAGAGACAAAGAGAAAGACACTGATAACCTCGCGAACGCCCAACACTCGACCACATAACCCCCATACACTACACACTCCCTAAGCTTATGAAACACCAAAAACCGCCGCATAAAAGGCCCACTTACCGCCGGTCATGACCTCGCACGCCACAGGTCACGCCGGAGAGTACATACGCCCGTCTCCTCAAAAAGGTAAAATAGGTATAATTAACTCGCGACCTTGACTGAAGATGGCGCTGATGTAACTCCTATGAGTGTGCCAGTACTTATCGAAATTCTCAGAGCGTCACTCTCATTAAGAAGTCAAGGTTGAGTGATATAGAATGGTAATTTGGGTCTTAATTGCTCTCTTTAAACAAACAAACAAACAAAATCTGTTATTACTACGTGGATTAAAACCATGGATTTGGGTTTAATTGTCTTCCGAGAATAAAAAAAACATATTTTTCTTTTATTACTACTTTCATGTATTACTGCTGTTGTTTTAATTGCTCTCTTCAAACAAACAAACAAAATCTGTTATTACTATGTAGATCAAGACTATTTATTTGGGTTTAATTGTCCTCCGAGAATAAAAAATATATATATTATACTTTTATTACTACTTTCATGTATTACTGTTGTTGTTTTAATTGCTCTCTTCAAACAGACAAACAAAATCTGTTATTACTATGTAGATCAAACACATGGATTTGGGTTTAATTGTCCTCCGAGAATAAAAAAATATATATTATACTTTTATTACTACTTTCATCTGTTACTCTTGTGATTTTAATTGCCCTCTTCAAACAAACAAACAAAAATATCTATCTGTTACTATTACGTAGACCAAAACCATGGATTTGGGTTTAATTGCCCTCACAGAACAAAAACATATATATCTTTTATTACTACCTCGATGAAAACCATCCTATGTAAGGCATAGAATAATATAAGATTAAAGCAGAAAGTTATATCAAATAAAATGAAAAAAAAACATAATACCAAGCATATAAAGCGATCACGTAAATGTCTTTATCCAACACGCACACACACAGACACACACACAGACACACACACACACACACACACACACACACACACACACACACACACACACACACACCCACACACATACACACACACACACACATACACACACACACAGATACAAACACACGCACACAGAAACACACACACAAACACACACACACACACACACATATATATGTATATATATATATATATATATATATATATATATATATATATATATATATATATATATATATATATATATATATATATAAATAAATACATAAATGAAAAATAAATCAGTAATAACAACAACAAAATAAATAAACGAATAAACAAACAAACAAACCAATGAATAATAAAATAAATAAACGAATAACCAAACAAACAAATGAATAATAAAATAAATAAACAAACAAACAAACAAACAAACAAATGAATAATAAAATAAATAAACGAATAAACAAACAAACAAACAAATAAATAATAAAATAAATAAACTAACGAATAAACAAACAAACAAACAAATGAATAATAAAATAAATAAACAAACAAACAAACAAACGAATAATAAAATAAATAAACTAACAAAAACAAACAAACAAACAAATAAAATAAAAAATAAAATAATAATAAAACCGCAAACTCACTTTCGCGATCACAGCGTCAACCGCCGCATAGTCCGTGTCATGCTGCGATGTCGAAAGCTCGGGCGACCGGCGAGTGACACGTATCTGTCATGCGGTATCTGTCATGCGGTGCCTGCGATCAGAATGCAAAGGCAGACGGCGAGTCATGGCCCGCGAGTGCATGACAGGAGCCGCCGGCGCCGAC
>NC_091572.1:3951229-3961229 GCF_042767895.1 Penaeus vannamei
ATCACAATTAATGACGGGTTGGGTTGCGGTGATGACGAGGGAGGCAGTAGGAGTAGTAATGGTGATGATGATTATAAAAGATCGAATCATAATCATGATCATTGTAATTGTCATTATTTTTATCATTCTTATTATTAATATTCTCATTAATATCATCATTATTATCATTCACATCATCATTATCATTAATATCATTATTATCATTAATATCATCATTATTATTAATATCATCATTATCATTAATATCATCATTATCATTAATATCATTATTATAATTAATATCGTCATTATCATAACTAATATCATTATTATCATTAATATCATCATCAGTGTCATTACCGGTATAATAATTATCATCATAATCAACACCATCATCATAATCAACACCATTATCATCATCATGATTACAATTATCATCATAATCATCACCATTAACCCGACACTGGAAACTAAGAAAAAAACGAAAAAATGAAAAATAAAAAAACGAAAAAAGAAAAAAAAGAAAAAAGAAAAAAAAACGAAAAAGGGAAAAAGAAAAAAAAAACAAAAAAAAGAAAAAGGAAAAAAACGAAAAAAGGAAAAAAACGAAAAAGAAAAAAAAGAAAACAGAAAAAAAAGAAAAAAGGAAAAAAAATCAACAAGGAGGGGGGTGGTGAAGGCAAGGCTGAATGAGGGAGAAATGAGAACCGGACAGATAGTAACTTACCCATGCTGACTATCATTACAATTACTAGTACTTATCATTGTTATTATCGCAATCAAGATCACGTTATTGTTTTTATTTTCTTCCACTAATACTATCATTACTATTATCTTACTACTCTCACTATTGCTACAATTACTATTCTTTTTCTTACTATTCTGTACCACCGTCATTATCATTATCTTTCATAACCATCATCATCATCATTAATTATGTTATTACCATTCCTTTTATTGCTATCATCATTATTATCATTATTACTATCATCATTACCAATATCATAATATTATCGAAAATATTTTCACCCAAAATAACTCTTTTCTAATATTCAATTAATAATAATATATATTTTTTAGATATTTCCTTAGCAAAAGATTCTTTACACAAGCGATAGAAAACGAAGACAAGAAAAAAATAAAATGAAAAAAATTAAAGAAAACGGAAACCCTACGAACAAGAGACAAGAGAGAAGCGCAGGGGGTGAACGAGTGGGGGTGGGGTGGTGGGGGGAGGGGTAGAGGGGGTGGGGAGGAGGGGGAGAAGTTGGCCGACGTTACATGAATAAATTTTTAAAACCTCATTTACATGAATCCGGAGACGAATAAAAATCTTTTCTCCCGACCGCTTCTCCTTCTCCTTCTCCTCTTCCTCCTCGTCCTCCTCTTCCTCCTCGTCCTCCTCTTTCTCCTTCTCCTCTTCCTCCTTCTCCTCTTCCTCCTCCCTCCTTCTTCCTCCCTCCTTCTCTCTGCTCTTCCTCCTCCTCCTCATCCTTCTCCTCTTCCTCCTCCTTCTCCTCTTCCTCATCCTTCTCTTCTTCCTCCACCACCTCCTCCTCCTCCTCTTCCTTCTCCTCTTCCTCTTCCTCCTCCTCCTCCTCCTCCTCCTCCTCCTCCTCCTCCTCTTCCCCCTTTTAAAACCTCATTTACATGAATCAGGAGACGAATAAAAAGTCTTTTTTCTTATCTTCCTCCTCCTGCTCTTTCTCTTCTTCCTCCTCCTCCTACTTCTCCCCCCTCTCCTCTCCGTCCTCACCCTCTTCCTCCTCCTCCTTCTCCTCTTCCTCCTCCTTCTCCTCTTCCTCCTCCTTCTCCTCTTCCTCCTTCTCTTCTTCTTCTTCTTCCTCCTCCTTCTCTTTTTCCTCCTCCTCCTTCTCTTCTTCCTCCTGTTTCTCCTCCTCCTTTTCTTCTTCCTCCTCCCTCCTCTTCTTCCTCCTCCTTCTCCTCCTTTCCTCCTCTCTCTTCCCCCTTTTAAACCCTCATTTACATGAATCCGGAGACGAATAAAAATCTTTTCTCCCGACCGCTTCTCCTCCTTCTCCTTCTCCTCTTCCTCCTCCTCTTCCCCCTTTTAAACCCTCATTTACATGAATCCGGAGACGAATAAAAATCTTTTCTCCCGACCGCTTCTCCGGACTACCTGGTCGGGCCGGATAATTCTAGGTTGCGGGGAACAATTAACCGGCAAGGGTTGTTGTAGGGGAAGATGGGGGAGGGAAGGAGAGAGGAAGGTAGGTAGGGGAAGGAGGAGGGAGGAAGGGGAGAAAGGAAGGAAGAAGAGAAAGAAGGAAGGTGAGAGGAGGAGGAGTGAAGGAAGGGAAGATGGAAGATGGGTAAGGAGGAGGGAGGAGATGGAGGAGGAAGAAGAAGGAGGGGAGGAGGTGGAGGAGGAGGAGGAGGAAGGAAGGAGGAGGGAAGGGGAGGAGGGAGGAGGGAGGAGGAGAAGGAAAGGAGGAAACAGTGGGGAGAAGCTCGAGACTGACCGGTGTTCCTCCTCTGCTATACTCATTCGACTGTGCCTTCCCCTACTCTGTGTTATTCTACATTGTTATGTTTTACTCTATTTTCTACTCTATTCTACCCTTCTTTACCTTAGGGTCAACTGTAACTACCCTACCCTACCACCCCCCTCGCCTTCCCCCTTCCCATCCCTACCCTACTGTAGTCTGCTATGCTCTGGACTACTCTACTCTACCCTCCCTTATCCTACCCTACCCTACCCTACTCTCCCATACCCTTCCCTCCCCTTCCCTCTTACCCTACTCTCCCTTACCCTACCCTACCATACCACATACCCAACCCCTACCCACTCCCCATCTTCCTTCTCCTACCCTCACCCTACCCTACCCCCACCCTACCTCTACCCTACCCCCTCCTCCCTACCGCTACCCCACCCCTACCCCCACCCCACCCTACCCAACACCTACCCGACCCTCCCCTACCGCTACCCTACCGCTACTCTACCCTACCCGACCCCACCCCACCCTACCCAACACCTACCCTACCTTACCCGCAGCACCCAGGAAGTGTGTCAGTGGCCCACATTTCGGGGCATTCATTATTTGGGCATTCCACGTAATACCCACGGACACCGGAGGCCCAGGAATGCAATAATAATAATAATAATAATCATTATAATAATAATAATAATAATAATAATAATTGATAATAATAATAATAATAATAATAATAATAATAATAATAATAATAATAATAATAATAATAATAATTGATAATAATAATAATAATAATAATAATAATAATAATGATAATAATAATAATAATAATAATAATAATAATTAATGATAATAATTATTATAATAATAATAATAATAATAATAATAATAATAATAATAATAATAATAATAATAATAATAATAATATTAATAATAATAATAATAATAATAATAATAATAATAATAATAATAATAATAATAAATAAATAAATAAATAAATAAAAGTCAAGCTACCTTTAACGAGAGAAAATTCGCATCTTTATCTAAAGGAATATTCGCACTCCTTCTGCTTCGGGATCTGCGACCTTCCGAGTTGCGGAGGTGGGCGGCCGGGAGTCTGGGTTGTGGGCGTGGACTGGTCTCGTTGTTGTGTGGATGTTGTGTGGTTGTTTGGTTGTTGTGGATGTTGGTGTGTGGTTGCTTGGTTGTGTGTGGTTGTTGGTGTGTGGTTGTTTGGTTGAGTGTGGTTGTTGGGTGTTTGATTGTGTGTGGTTGTTTGGTTGTGGGCGTGGATTGGTCTCGTTGTTGTGGTTGTTTGGTTGTGTGTGTTTGTTTGGTTGCGTGTGTTTGTTTGGTTGTGGGCGTGGACTGGTCTCGTTGTTGTGGTTGTTGGTGTGTGTGGTTGTTTGGTTGTGTGTGCTTGTTTGGTTGCGTGTGTTTGTTTGGTTGTGGGCGTGGACTGGTCTCGTTGTTGTGGTTGTTGGTGTGTGGTTGTTGGGTGTTTGGTTGTGTGTCTGGTTTTTGGGCGTATCACTGTGTATGGCTGTGTGTGTGGTTATGTGTCTATTTATCTATCTATCTAGACAGATAGATAGACAGAGGGACCGGAAGAGAGAGAGAGAACGAGAGAGAGAACGGGAGAGAGAGAGAGAGAGAGAGAGAGAGAGAGAGAGAGAGAGAGAGAGAGAGAGAGAGAGAGAGAGAGAGAGAGAGAGAGAGAGAGAGAGAGACAGAGACAGAGACAGAGACAGAGACAGAGAGAGAGAGAGAGAGAGAGAGAGAGAGAGAGAGAGAGAGAGAGAGAGAGAGAGAGAGAGTGAGTGAAAGAGAGAGAGAGAGAGAGAGAGAGAGAGAGAGAGAGAAAGACAGAGAGAGAGAGAGAGAAAGAGAGAAAGGGAGGGAGAGAGAGAGAGAGAAAAGAAAGAAAGAAAGAAAGAAAGAAAGAAAGAAAGAAAGAAAGAAAGAAAGAAAGAAAGAAAGAAAGAAAGAGAGAGAAGAAAACGAGAAAGAAAACGAGTTGTGTTCACCGTTAAGAACAGTGAGAGCCAGAGACAGGTTTTCGCTTTCGGAGCGTATATGAAAACGCCTAAAACATCGAAAAATCCAACACACACACACACACACACACACACACACACACACACACACACACACACACACACACACACACACACACACACACACACACACACACACACAACCACTTCACACACATAACCCCCCTTCCAACACACACACACACACACACACAAAATAAATAATAATAATAATGATAATAATAATAATAATAATAATAATAATAATAATAATAATAATAATAATAATAGTTAAAAAAATAATAGTAATAAATAATAATAATAAAAAATAATAGTAATAGATAATAATAAAAATAATAAGAGTAATAAATAATAATAAAAATACCAATACTAATAAATAATAATAAAAATAATAACAATAATGATAAAAGAAATGAAAAAAAAACTCCTTCAAACTTACGACACTAGAAAGTATATCGAAACACAGCCAAGAAAAATTGGACGGCTGGACGGTTCCGTGAGAGCGTATGTGCGAACGGCTGAAGTATATGCGGACGGCTTCCGTATGTGCGAACGGCTGGTGTATATGCGAGCAGCTAGGGTATGTGCGGAAGATTTCCGTATGTTTAAAGGGCTTGTATGTGTACGGGCGTCCTGCGTATGTGCGAACAGCTGAAGTATGTATGAACGGCTTGTATGTGTGCGAACGGCTAGTGCATATGCGAACGGCTGGAGTATGTGCGGATGGGAATCGTATGTTTGAACGGCTTGTGTGTGTGCGGACCACTAGTGTATATGCAAACAGCTGAAGTATGTGCGAACGGCTGGTGTATATGCGAGCAGCTAGGGTATGTGCGGATCGCTAGTGTATATGCGAACGGCTAGTGCATGTGCGGACGGAAAAGCGTATGTGCGGACGACGTAGTCATCCTTCCTCGTCTCTCCCGGATGCGAGGAAAAGGAGTACATGCCACGAAAGGAGTGAGGAGAGAGAGAGGGGGGAGGAGAGAGGGAGGGAGAGGGGAGGAGTGAGGGAGAGGAGAGGAGTGAGGAGAGAGGGAGAGGCGAGGAAAGTGAGGAACAGGAGAGGGAGAGAGGGAGAGGGGAAGAGAGAGGAGGGAGAGGAGAGGAGTGAGGAGAGAGGGAGTGAGGGAGAGTAGTGGAGAGGGAGGAAGAGGGGAGAGGAGAGAGAGGAGAGGGAGAGGGGAAGGGTTGAGGAGTGAGGAATGAGGGAGAGGAGAGTAGTGGAGAGGAGAGGGTAGGAGTGCGGAGAGGGCAGGGAGTGTGAGAGGGGGAGAGGGGAGGAGTGAGAGGAATAGAGGACGAGAGAGGGAGAGTGAGGAGAGAGGGAGAGGGGAGGAGTGAGGAGGAAGAATGAGGGAGAGGAGAGTAGTGGAAAGGGAGAGGGAAGGAGTGCGGAGAGAGGGAGAGGAGAGAGAGAGAGAGAGGGGAGGAGTGAGGAATAGAGGACGAGAGAGGGAGAGGAGAGGAGAAAAAGAGAGAAGAGTGAGGATAGAAGGAGAGGAGAGTTCCATTCAACAGTCGTCCAGGACATCCACTTTGATAAAGAATGACAAGCGATTCAGAGAAGGAAGGAATAAGGAAAATAATACAATAACTGGTTTAAAAAAAAAAAGTAGGAAGAAGCACTGACTGAATGAGATAGACCTGGAAAGGTATTGTCGAGAAATAGCTGACGCGGCTGTAAGGTCAGAGTTGATGTAGGCCACAACATGACGAGGAGGAGGAGGAGGAGGAGGAAGAGGAGGAGGGAGGGGGACGAGGAAGAGGAGGAGGAGGAGGGGAGAGGAAGGAGGGAGGAGAATAAGAAGGAAGGGAGGAAGAGGGAGGAGGAGGAGGAGGGGAGTGGGGAGGAGGGAGGATGGGGGAGGAGGAGGAGGAGAGAAAGAGGGGGAGGAGGAGAAGAAGGAGAAGGAGATGAAGAAGAGGAAGGGAGGAGGAGAGAGGGAGGAGAAGAGGAGGAGGAGGGAGAAAGAAGAAGAAGGAGAAGGAAGATGAAGAAAAAAGAAGATAATGAAAAAAAAACAAGCACAAAAAGAACAAGAAAAAGGCACAAACAGAACGAAAGGGAAGAACACCCCCACCCTCCCCTCCCCCCCTCCACCGCCTACCCCACCGGCCCGAAATCAGGATTCCTCATCCCACGAGAGCGAAGGAGAGCGCGCGTCCCTCCCCCGCCAGGCCTCTCCGTCAACTGACCTTGATTACGCCGGTGAAACTCTCCCCAAGTTGCATCTGCTAGGGGGTGGAGGGAGGGGGAGGAGGAGGGGGAGGGTAGGGGGGAAGGAGGAGGAGGGGGAGGGAGGGGGAGGAGAGAAGGAGGGGAGAGGGGGAGGGGGGAGGGGAGAAAAGAGGGAGAGAGGGGGGGGAAAGAAAGGGGAGAGCGAGGGGGAGAAATGGGGAAGAACGAGGGAGAGAAAGGGGAAGAGCGAGGGAGAGGGAAAGGAAAGAGAGGAGGAAGAGGAAGAGGAGGAGGCAGAGAGGAAGAGGTGAAGGATATAGGAGCAGAAGGAGAAGGAGGAGGAGGATGAAGGAGGAAGAAAAAGGGGGGAGAGGAGGAGAGGAATAAGAAGAACATGAACAACAACAAGAAAGAAGGAGGAATTAGGTGATCTGTGTTAAGGAGGGAGACAAGCGGGGGATGGAGAGAGAGAGAGAGAGAGAGAGAGAGAGAGAGAGAGAGAGAGAGAGAGAGAGAGAGCAAGAGAGAGATGGAGGAAGAGAGAGAGAGAGCAAGAGAGAGAGAGAGAGAGAGAGGGGGGGGGGGCAACCGAACCAAAGGGTTGAAGAGTGAAGATTCATGTTTTTTTTTTTTTTTTTTTTTTTACATCCCCCCCCCTTTTTTTTTTCTTTTTTTTTTTAACGTAGTCTACGCTGGAAAGTTCAGCCCAGGGACGCCAAAGGGGGTGAACCTGGGAAAGCTTCGTCATGTGAAAGGAGGCGCCGAGTTGGAGAAATCACGGGGGTCGAGATCGGGAGGATGACCTTAAATCGGCTGTTCTGGACACCCGCGTGATGGTGGGGGAGGAGGAGGAGGAGGAGGAGGGTGGTGGTGGGGGGGGAGGAGGAGGAGGAGGGGGAGGTGGTGGTGGAGGGAGGAGGAAGTAGGTGGTGGAGGGGGAAGAGGAGGAGGAGGAGGAGGAGGAGGAGGGGGAGGAGGGAGGGAGGGAGGAGTGGAGTGAGGGAGGAGGTGGTGGAGATGGAGGAGGAGGAGGAGGAGGTGGAGGAGGTGGTGGAGGAAGAGGAGGAGAGAGGAGGAGGTAGGAGGAGGGGAGGAGGAGGTGGAGGAGGAGGAGGAGGAAGAGGGGGAGTGAGGGGAGGTGGAGGAGGAAGAGGGGAGGTGGGCGTGGTGGTGGTGGGGGAGGAGGAGGAGGAGGAGCAGGAGGAGGGAGGAGGAGTGGAGGAGGGAGGGGGAGGAGGGAGGAGAGGATGGGATGGAGGTGGTAGAGGTGGGGGAGGGGGAGGAGGGGGAGGAGGAGGTGGTGGTGATGCTGAAGATGATGGTTTGGTTGATGATAATGATATCAATTATATTCATAATGGTAATGGTAATGATGATGATGTTAATACTACTACTACTACTATCAATAATAATAATAATTATTATTATTATCTCTATCATCATAATTATCATTATTATTATCATCACTATCATTATTATAATTATCATTATTATCATAACAACAGGAAATAACAACTGTAATAACAATGATAATGATAGTAATAACAGGCCCTACTACTACGAATGATGATGATGAATATCAACAATATTACTTTTTATTATCATCAACATCACGAAGGTATCATCACCACAACACTGACACTTATAATAACGTTATGAATCATCATACTAATCAATGGTATTAATGATAATACTAATCAATGGTATTAATGATGATGACGATTATGATGACGATGATGGTGCCGACGACGATCCTAACAACCATAACCACAACAGCCACACCCACAACAACAACAACAACAACAACAACAGCAACAACCGTAACAATATGACACCAAACCCCCCCTCAACCAAAAAATGCATTTCACACCACCGACCCCCACCCCACCCCACCCCCCACCCCCGCTCCCAGTAGCACAGACTCCCAACGCAATTAAACAGGTGTTCGGGGAGGGAGGAAGGTGGGGAAGAGGGTGGGTGGGGAAGGAGGTAAGGAAGGTGGGTAGTGGAGAGGGTAGGGAAGTGGGTGGGGAAGAAAGTTAGAGATGGGGAGAGGGTGGGGGAGAAGGTGGGGTGGAAGAGGGTAGGGAAGGTGGGAGAGGGTGAGGGTAGGGAAGTGGGTGGGGAGGAAAGTTAGAGATGGGGCGAGGGTGTGGGAGAAGGTGAGTGGGGGAGAGGGTAGGGTTGAGGATGGAGATGAGGTGAGGGTGGGGTAGAGAGGAAGAGGATGATGGTGGGGAAGTAAGGTGGGGAGTTGAAGGTGGGAGAGGATGAGAGGTGGGGATGAGAGGGGTAGAGAGGGGTAGAGAGATTTGAGGGTAGGGAAGTGGGTGGGGAAGACGAAAGTTAGGGAGAGAGGTAGTGGGTAGGGAGAGAGTGGGGACTAAGGTGGGAGAGGGTGAGGCTGTGGAGAAGTAAATTGGGGGGAGAGGTTGGGGAAAGAAAGTTGGGGGAAAGACGTTGAATAAGAAGAGGGGAGAGAGCGAGGGTAGGTGAAAGCTGAGGAAGAAGGTGAACGAGAGAGAGAGAGAGTGGGGAATAGATTAAGGCGAAGATTTTGGGGGGAGAGAGAGGGGAGAGAGAGAGGGGGATGAAGGGCATTTCAGAATAGATTGGGGAAGATTTAGGGGTGAGAGAGAGAGAAAGAGGAAGAAAGGGCATTTCAGAATAGACTAGGGGAAGATTTAGGGGGGAGAGAGGGGAGAGGGGGAGAGAGGGGAGAGAGAGAGGGGGAAGAAGGGCATTTCTAGAATAGCTTGAAGGAAGATTTAAGGGGGGAGGGGAGGGGAGAGGGGAGAGAGAGAGAGGGAAAGAAGAAGGGCATTTCAGAGGAGGAGACGAGGAAGTGGATTTTTCTATGTAGGGGAGAGAGAGAGGGGGGAGAGAGAGAGAGGGAAGAGGGGAGAGAGAGAAAGGGGAGGGAGAAGGGCATTTTCAGAATAGATTGAAGAAGATTTAAGGGGGGGGAGAGAGGGGAGAGAGAAGAAAGAGAGAGAGGGGAAGAAGGGCATTTCAGAACAGATTGGGGAAGATCTAGGGGAGAGAGAGAGGGGAAGAAAGGGCATTTCAGGAGCGGAGACGAGGCGGTTTTTCGGGCAAGACGGAAAGACCCCGCTTCGCTTGCCCGTAAGTCGGTCAGTCCGGTTTAGCGCGAGACTCGAGGAGGTGAACTTTCTTACTTTTTGTCTTGGCACCTTGGCGTCTTGCTCTCTCTCTTTCTCTTTCTTTCTTTCTTTCTCTCTCTCTCTCTCTCTCTCTCTCTCTCTCTCTCTCTCTCTCTCTCTCTCTCTCTCTCTCTCTCTCTCTCTCTCTCTCTCTCTCTCTCT
>NC_091572.1:3968729-3971229 GCF_042767895.1 Penaeus vannamei
AATTGAGAAAGGAGACGAGACGAAAGAAATGGAGAGAGGGGGGAGAGGGAGAGGGGGAGAAGGGAAGGAGGGGGGCGGCCATCCCTTCCCAGGCGTCGTTTTTCTGCCAGTGTGACACGTGACATGGCGAGGCGAGGCAGCTGTCGATTTATGGGATGATGTTGACATGAGTTCACAAAGACATGGTCACACACACACACACACACAGACACACACAGACACACACAGACACACACACACACACACAAACGCTACACAAACACACACACACACACACGCACGCACACACACACGGAAACATACACACACAGAAAAACACACACACACAAAAATACGCACACACCCACTCACACACACACACACACACACACACACACACACACACATACACGGAAACACACACACAGAAAAACACTCACACACACAAAAATACGCACACACCCACACACATACACACATACATGCACACACACACACACACACACACACACTCACACACAAAAATACAAACACACACACACACAAACACACACACAATCATACCAACTTCACCACATCATTTTCACATACCAATATCATAATCAAAGACTCCTTCTACTTCCTATATAAAAAAATATCCTAAGAAAAGGTAAAAGAAAAAGAAAAAAAAGATGGAGGATTTTACACGATCGCCTTGAGTGGAGACACCGCGTGTGCAATTTTTTATTTTACTTTTTTATTTATTTATTTTTATCATTATCATTATTATTATACTTTTGATTGTTATTTATATCTATGAGTATGATAGCTTTGTCACTTTCTGTCTTCCTCTATTTTATTATTTTCTAGACATACGTTTATATATAAGCATTAGTATACAGACAGACACTTACAAGTACACTAATAGTTTTGATGATGATGAAGATAACAAAAATATATCAATATTAACAATACATTATAGAAAATAATTACATAAATATCTTTTATTTTAGAAAGATTACCAAACGGAAAGCCATGAAGATGAAAAAGAAAAAAAATATAGGAAAAATAGACAATAAAAAAATCAAGAAAAACAACAACACAGATCCCCCCCTCTTCAACCCCATCTCATACCCACCTCCCTCCCCCCCCATCCCCCTCTCCTCACCCAAACCCCAGATCTTACCCCCTTAAATCCACCCCTACCCCCACCTACCCTCCTGCTGCTTACACACCCCACCCTACTCACCCCTCTTATCCTCTCCCTCTCCCTTCTCTCCTCTCTCTTCTCCCTCCTCCCTCCCTCCCTTCCTCTCCCTCTCCCTCCTTCCCTCCTTCTCCTCCTTCCCCTTCTCCCTCCCAACCCCCTCTCCTTCTCCCTTCTTCCCTCTCCCTTCCTCCATCCCCTTCCAACCCCCTAACTCTCCATCACCCCACTCTCCTAACCCTCCTCACCCCCATAACACCCCTCACCCCCACCTCCCAACCCCCCCTTCCTCACCCCATCACTCCCTTCCTCACCCCATCACCCCCATTACCCCCTCCCCCTCTCCCTCAACCCACCCACCCCCCGCACATAGGCTTCCGGAGCGCCGGCTCTGGCCTCTCCCCCCCCCCCCCCGACCGGCCAGACTCGTAAGTCGGACGAAGGCAACCCGACCG
Organism: Penaeus vannamei; assembly: GCF_042767895.1. Classification (NCBI taxonomy): domain Eukaryota; kingdom Metazoa; phylum Arthropoda; class Malacostraca; order Decapoda; family Penaeidae; genus Penaeus; species Penaeus vannamei. The sequence goes on from NC_091572.1 coordinate 3,970,350, forward strand.
GCCGATTCGCGAGGGAAACCTCTATTTTTGCGGCGCCTTCTCGGTCGGGAAAGTGATGGGGGGGGAAGGGGGGGAGGGGGAGACGTAGGAAAACGTGTGTGGGTAGACATGGACGTGTGTGTGAATGTGTGTGTGTGTGTGTGTGTGTGGTTGTGTGTGTGTGAATATGTGTGTTTGTTTGTTGTGTGTGTGTGTTTGTTTGTTTGTGTGTGTGTGTGTGTGAATATGTGTTTGTTTGTTTTGTGTGTGTGTGTGAATATGTGTGTTTGTTTGTTTGTGTGTGTGGTTGTGTGTGTTTGTTTGTGTGTGTGTGTGTATGTGAATATGTGTTTGTTTGTTTTGTGTGTGTGTGTGTATGTGTGTGTGTTTGTTTGTATTGTGTGTGTTTGTGTGTGTGTGTGTGTGTTTGTTTGTGTGTGTGTGTGTGTGTGTGTGTGTGTGTGTGTGTGTGTGTGTGTGTGTGTGTGTGTGTGTGTGTGTGTGTGTGTGTGTGTGTGTGTCCTGTGACATTTTTATATACACACTAATATGTATATACTGTATATGTCCTGTAAGAACCATGTTTAATTATATAATTTCCTTTATGAATATCAATAATAATAATTCAATAATAATATTGATTTAAAGATTTCTTACAGTTATATAGCAATAGTATATATCAATAACATTAATGATGATGATCAAAACAAATGCAAAATGATAACAATAATAACAACAAAAAATAACATTATAATGGTCAAAATCTCCTTCACTGTCGTACCAAAACTTATTATCAATGAACAGCTGTTGTCGCTACTATCTATTATGAAAACCACCACGATAGATGAAAACAGAGCAAGGTCTAAACGATATAAGGAGCGCCCCCTCCAGAGTATAAGGA
>NC_091572.1:3981229-3998729 GCF_042767895.1 Penaeus vannamei
AAGGGACGGAGGGGGAAAAGGGAGAGGGATGGTGAGGGGAAAAGGGAAAGGGAGGGAGGGGGGAAAGGGAAAGGGAGGGAGGGGGAAAGGGAGAGGGATGGTGTGGGGGAAAGGAAAAGGGAGAGGGATGGTGAGGGGGAAAGGGAGAGGGAAGGAGTGGAAAGGGAGGTGGAAAGAGAGAGAGAGTGTTCGATGTGTGTGAGTGTGTGGGTGTGGGTGCGTATGTGTGTGTGCGTCCAGTGTCATACCGTGACGGGAGGAGCGTGGGCCGAGAGCCGTGTTATGACCAGGAGTAGCGGGGAGTTGTCAAGCTGTCTCTTTGTTCCGCCAAGTCGTCCTGACTCTTTCCATGGGGATGCCTTTTTGTCTCTCGCTCTCGCTCTCTGTCTCTGTCTCTGTCTCTGTCTCTGTCTCTCTCTCTCTCTCTCTCGCTCCCTGTCTCTCTCTCTCTCTCTCTCTCTCTCTCTCTCTCTCTCTCTCTCTCTCTCTCTCTCTCTCTCTCTCTCTCTCTCTCTCTTCTCTCTCTCTGTGTCTCTCTGTGTGTCTCTCTCTGTGTCTCTCTCTGTGTCTCTCTCTGTTTCTCTCTGCATCTGTCTCTGTCTCTCTCTCTCTCTCTCTCGAGATGTCTAGCTTCTTCGATTGTTGCTCTGTCGCTTCTCTCCCTCTCTTTGCTTTTGCTCTCTGTCTGTTTGTCTATCTCTTCCTTTCTCCCTCTCCCTCTCTCTCCCTCCCATCTCCCTCTCTCTCAACCCCTCCCTCTCCCTCTCCCTCTCTCCCTCTCCCTCTCCCCTCTCCCTCTCCCTCTCTCCCTCTCCCTTCTCTCCCTCTCCCTCTCCCTCTCCCTCTCCATCCGTATATAACAGCGTACATATAACCAACCACAGACACTCCCCCCACCCCCACCCCCACCCCCCCATCTCCAAATTGCTTGGGTCGCATGTGTGTGTGGGGGGGGGGGGGGGGACAAGCCATTACACAGGGGCAGAAACACCATGCAAACGTTGATGCAAAACGGAGATAAGATTTTTTTTTATATAAAAAAAAAATCTTAAACATGAAAAATCAACAATTTCCTCCTACACGTGAGTCAAGGAGTCCTAACGATTCCTTAACGGTAGCCTCTATACCTCCCATGGGAATCCTCAGCGCCGCCCACAACACCTGCAGCGCCTCCTTCCGTAGCTCGAGTCATGAGAACAAATCACTAAAGGGTGTCAGAGAGTTTATAGGATTGTTGTAAGATTATTGTGTAGTTATAGTGTTGTTATAGTGTTGTCAAAGGCCGGAAAGTGACATTTTGACGAATATTGGCATGAAAGAATGATAATAATTATGATATGATGGTGATAAAGATGATATAATAATAACAATAATAATAATGATAATAATAACAACAAAAGATGATGATGATGATGACGATGATGATGATGATAATGATAATAACAACAATAATAAGAGTAATAATAATAATAATACCAATAATAATAATAACAATATTAACAATAACAATAATAATGATAATGATAATAACAAAAATAATAATAACAACAATACCCTCATCATCATCATCATCATCATCACTTTCCTGCAGACTCCAGTAACGGTTGCAAAAAAACGCTACATCACAGATTTGCAAGATGGGCTTTGAGCAACACACACAACGGCAACCTCGCTAAGACGACTGCCGTCCCCTCCTTTACCCTCCCCCCCCCCATCCCACCAGCTAAATTCTTTCTTTCTTTTCTTCTCTTTTCTTTTCTTTCGCTTTTCTATTCGCTTCGATCTCTCATCTCGCCTTGGCCCTCTCCCCCTTCCCACCCCTCCCCCATCCCTTTCGTCTTCCTCCCTCCCTTCCACCCCTCCCCCATCCCTTTCGTCCTCCTCTTCTCCCCCTACCACCTATTGCCCCTATTCCCCCTCCTCCCCTCCCCTTCGCCCTCTTCGCCCTCCTCCCTCCCTTCCCCACCCTCTTCGCCCTCGTCACCTCTCCTCCCTCCCCTTTCTCTCTCCCTACTCCCCTACTCTCCCCTCCCCATCCCCTTCACCCTCCTCCCCTTATCCCTCTCCCTCTCCCACCCCTCCTCTCCCCTCCCTTACCACCACCACCCTCCTCCCTCCCCCATCCCCTTATCCCCCTCCCCCTTCCCTCCCCCACCACCCTCCTCCCATCCCCTCCCCCTACCACCCTCCTCCCACACCTCCCCTCCCCTTATCCACCCTCCTCCCCCTACCCTCCCTTATCCCTACCACCCTCCTCTCCTTCCCTACCACCCTCCTCCCCATCCCCTCCCTCCCCCTTATCCCCTCCCTCCCTCCCCTTCCCTCCCCACTCCAACCACCCTCCTCCCCTCCCACCCCTACCACCTTATCCACCTCCTCCTCCCTCCCTACCACCCACCCCTCTCCCCCTCCTCCCTCCCCACCCCCTCACCCTACCACCCACCACCCTCCCCTACCCCCCCTCCCCTGCCCAACCGTCCGAGCGCCCCTACAAAAAGCCCGCCTCCCAAGGGCGCCCATTCCTCCCGCTCAGCATTCCTGCGGGGAAGCTGTTCAGCATACCGAGTGCTGCTGCTCCTCCTCCTCCTTCTCCCGGCCAAGGTGACTGCTGCTGCTGCCTCCTCCTCCTACTCCTCCCGGCCAAGGTGACTGCTGCTGCTCCTCCTCCTCCTACTCCTCCCGGCCAAGGTGACTGCTGCTGCTGCCTCCTCCTTCTCCTCCTTCTTCCTTCGTCTTCTGTTTCCTTTTTATTTTTCCTACTTATTATTATTTTTTTCTGTCTCTACTTTTCTTTTTTTTCTCTCCTTTCTCCTCCTCCTCCTCCCGGCCAAGGTGACTGCTGCTGCTTCCTCCTTCTCTTACTTCTCCTTCTTCCTCTTCTTCCTTCTTCTTCTCTTTCCTTTTTTTAATTTTTCCTACTTATTTTTTCTCTCTCTGTCTTTACTCCTCTTCCTTTTTCTTTCTTTCTATTTCTCATCCTCCTCCTCCTCCTCCTCCCGGCCAAGGTGACTGCTGCTGCCTCCTCCTTATCCTCCTTCTTCCTTCTTTTTATTTTTCCTACTTATTTTCTATTTTTTCTTTTTTTTCCTTTTTTTTTCTCTGTCTCTACTTTCTTTTTTCTCTTCTTCTCTTTCTCCTCCTCCCGGCCAAGGTGACTGCTGCTGCTGCCTCCTTCTTCTTCCTCTTCTTACTTCTTCTTTTGTCTCCGTCTTCCCTTTCCTTTTTTTATTTTACTCCTTATTTTCTTTTTTTCTCTCTCTCTGTCTCTACTTCTCTTCTTTTTCCTCTTTCTATTTCTCCCTTTTCTCTTTCCTTTTCTTTCCTTTCTCTTTCTCCTCCCTCCCGGCCTAGGTGACTGCTGCTGCCTCCTCCTCCTCCTTCTTCTTCCTCTTCTTCCTTCTTCTTCTGTCTCCGTCTTCCCTTTCCTTTTTTTATTTTACTCCTTATTTTCTTTTTTTCTCTCTCTGTCTGTACTTCTCTTCCTTTTTTCTTTTTCTATTTCTCCCCTTTCTCTTTCCTTTTCTCTCCTTTCTCTTTCTCCTCCTCCCGGCCAAGGTGACTGCTGCTGCCTCCTCCTCCTTCTTCTTCCTCTTCTTCTTTCTTCTAACTCCGCCTTTTCTTTCCTTTTTTAAATTTTTTCCTACTTATTTTCTCTTTTTTCTTTTTTTCGTTTTCTCTCTCTGTCTCTGCTTCTCTTCCTTTTTTCTCTTTCTTTTTCTTTCCTTTCTTTTTCTCCTCCTCCCGGCCAAGGTGACTGCTGCTGCCTCCTCCTCCTTCTTCTTCCTCTTCTTCTGTCTCCGCCTTCTCTTTCCTTTTCTTATTTTTCCTACTTATTTTCTCTTTTTTTTCTTTTTTTCGTTTTCTCTCTATCTCTACTTCTCTTCCTTTTCTTCCTTTCTCTTTCTCCTCCTCCGGCCAAGGTGACTGCTGCTGCCTCCTCCTCCTCCTTCTTCTTCCTCTTCTTCCTTCTTCTGTCTCCCCCTTCTCTTTCTTCTTATTTTTTTCTCTTTTCTTTCTAAATTTCTCTCTTTTCTATTTTCTTTTTTTTTCTCTTTCGTTTACTCCCTTTCTCTTTCTTGTTCTCTCCTTTCTCTTTCCTTTTCTCTCCTTTCTCTTTATCCTTCTACTCCTCCCATGTCCCCGTTTGTTCGATTTTCCTTTTTTTCTCTCTTTCTGTTTTAATATTCGTGTATATTTTGTCACGTGACCGCGGCGACTTTGCCTATCAATCTGTCTCTAGTAATTGAATCACTGGCGACTTGCAAAGCAAGTAAACAAACCCCATCCCCCTCCTTCCCCCTTCCCCCCTTTACTTCCCTTCCCCCAACCCCCTTCCCTCTCCCCCTTTTCCTTACCCCAACTCCCCAACCCCTCTCCTCCCCATTTCCTTCCCCCAACCCCCCTCTCCCCCTTTCCCTTCCCCCCATTTCCTACCCCCTCCCTCCCACCGGGACACCAATTAATCCCTCGTTCGCAGTGACACCCTCTGGAATGCATGGGACGGGCGGCGGGCGGCGGCGGTGTCCCTCTCGCGGGCGCCGAGGGTTCAGCGCCCGCGGTGAGGCTGGGCGCGCGAACCTCGGGGTGCGCAGGGTCCGGTTCGCCCGTCCCCTGCCTGGCAAGGGACGCTGTTGTCGGTTTTCTGTGGTAAAAAAGAGGGGGGGCTTCTTTTTTTTTTTTTTTTTTTTGCTTTTTCATTTCCTCTTTTTCTTTTTTTCTCTCTGTTTCACTGTTTCATTCTCTCTCTCTCTCTCTCTCTCTCTCTCTCTCTCTCTCTCTCTCTCTCTCTCTCTCTCTCTCTCTCTCTCTCTCTCTCTCTCTCTCTCTCTCTCTTCTCTCTCTCTCTCTCTCTCTCTCTCTTTCTCCACTTCCCTCCCTCCCTCCGTCTCCACCTCTGTCCCTCCATCTCACTCACTCGTCTCAAGGGAGATGAAGAGGAAGTGGAGGAAGGGGAAGGGGAGAGGAAGAGGAAGAGGGGGGAGAGGGAGGGAGGAGAGAGAGAAAAGGAAGAGGGGGGGAAGCAAGAGGAAGAGAGCTGAGGTGAGAGGACGGAGAGGGTTGACATGAGAGGAGGGGAGAGGAAGAGAAAGAGAGGGTAGGGGAGAAGAAAGAAGGAGAGGGGAAAAATGGAGGGAAAAAGGAGGGAGGGGGAGAGGAGAGGAGGGAGGGTGACGAGAGACGAGGCAGATTGAAGGAAGACGACTGAGGGGAGGGGAGGGAAGAGAAGGGAAGGAAAAATATGAGAGAAAAGACAAGGAAAGGGAGAAGAGAGACGGAGAAGAGGAGACTATAATCTCCCCTTCCCGCCTATCTACTCTTCATACGCAAGAAGGAGAGAAAAAGAAAAAGGAAAACAGATGATGAAAATGAAAACCGGAGGAAATACATACACACACACACACACACACACACACACACACACACACACACACACACACACACACACACACACACACACACACACACACACACACACACACACACACTACACACACACACTACATACACACATAGGCAGAAGGACGAAGGAGGAATAGAGGGAAGAAAGGAAAAAAATCAAGAAAAAGAATAAAAGAGAACCAATATCTATCGGACAATAGAACCAAGAAGGAACAGACAAAAAAAAAAGAAACAAAAATCAAGAAGGAAGAAAATCCAACAAGCCCAGAAGAGGGAAATAAGGAAAGAAATAACGAAGGTGAGGGAGAGGAAAGGAGAGGAAAAGGGAGTGGGAGGAAGAGAAAGGAAGAGGGAGAGGGAAGGAGAATGTGAGGAAAAGAGAAGAAATGAGGAGGAAGGGAGAGGAAGCGAAAGGAGACAGAGGAAGCGAAAGGAGGGAGAGGGAGAGGAAGAAAAATTAGGGAGAGGGAGAGAGAGAGGAAGAAAAATTAGGAGAGAGAGAAAGAAAAAGGAGAGAGAGGAAGAGAAAGGAGAGGAGAAGAAAAAGGAGGGAGAAAGAGAGGAAGATGAAGAGCGAGTAGGAGGAATAATAAGGAGGGAGAAGGGAGAGAGGAATAAGAACAGAGACGACGAAGATGCCAAGACGAAAGGAACCTCCAGACGTCCTCAGAGCCTCGAGGACGAACCTCCCACTCGACCGTCAAGTGGCAGCGACGTGACCCGAGCCTCGACGAGGTCAAAGGTCACGGGTCACGGCAGGGTCAGATTCCTCGGGTCCAGCTAAACAGTCCCGTTAGAGGCATGGCGAGAAGGACACGTTGTCGGAGACTGTTCAAAGAGAGAGAGAGAGGAGGAGGAGGAGGAGGAGGAGGAAGATGAGGGAGAGGGAGGGGGAGGGAGGGAGAGGAGGGAGAGAGAGAGAGAGAGAAGGGAGAGGAGAGGGAGGGAGAGAAGGAGAGGAGGAGAGAGAGAGAGAGAGAGAGAGAGAGAGAGAGAGAGAGAGAGAGAGAGAGAGAGAGAGAGAGAGAGAGAGAGAGAGAGAGAGAGAGAGAGAGAGAGAGAGAGGAGGAGGAGGAGGAGGCAGACAGTGAGACAGAGAGAGAAAGAGAGGAGGAGGAGGAGGGAGAAGGAGGGGAGGGAGGGAGGAGGAGGGAGGAGGGAGGGAGGAGGGAGGGAGGGAGAGAGAGAGAGAGAGAGAGAGAGAGAGAGAGAGAGAGAGAGAGAGAGAGAGAGAGAGAGAGAGAGAGAGAGAGAGAGAGAGAGAGAGAGAGAGAGAGAAAGGAGGAGGGAGAGGGAAGAGGGATAGGGAGGAAAGGTAAGAGAGATGGAGAGGGAGACGAAGGGAAGGGAGAGGTAATGACGATGATAATAATAATAATAATACCAATACTAATAATAACAATAATGAAAATAATAACAAGATAACAGCAACAGAATAGACTTCCGCGCGCAGAACAGACAAGCCTGCGGGCGTGCGAGCGTGGGCGGGCAGGTAACTCGGTCGCGGAAGCAGGTAAGTCCCTTTGTCGAAGTGGGCGGCGGTCAGGTCCCCGACAAGCGCCCATCTTGTCCTCGGTTCTCTAATGTATTCCTTCGGAGAGAACACCTGGGAAGTATCTAGGCCACCCACTGTTTCTCTGTCATGTGCTTATTACATCGTACGAGAGAAAATGATTACGATTTGTTTTGTTTTTTTTCTTACTCTTTCTCTTCTTCTTCTTCTTCTTCTTCTTCTTTCCTTCCTCCTCCTCCATTCGCCTCTTTCTCTTCTTTTTTATCCTCCTCCTCCTTTCTAGGCCACCCACTGTTTCTCTGTCATGTGCTTATTACAACGTTTGAGAGAAAATGATTGCGATTTGTTTCTTTTTTTTTCTTACTCTTTCTTTTCTTCTTCTTCTTCTTCTTTTTTCTTTCCTTTCCCTCCTCCATTCGCCTCTTTCTCTTGTTTATCCTCCTCCTCCTTTCTAGGCGACTCACTGTTTCTTGGTGTATATATTGTACGAGAGAAAATAACGATTTAGTTTTTTTTCTTCTTTTTATTCCTCCTTTTCTTCTTTTCTTCCTCCTTCCCTATTCGCCTCTTTCTCTTCTTCTTCTATTTCTTCTTCTGTTTCTTGGCGTATATATCGAACGAGAGAAAATTTTTACGATCTCTTCATTTTTTCCTTCTTCCTCCCTTTCTTCTTCTTCTCTTCCTCTTCCCCCATTCCCATTTTTCACCTTCTTCTTCTATTTTCCTCCTTCTCCTCCCTTCTAGGTCACTGTTTCTTGGCCATGTTCGTATACATAAACAGGTAATTCATTAAGAAACGGATATGTATACAACATATAGGCCTAATTATACACATACTTAAGTGCGTATGTTTAAATACGAAAAGGCAGTGAAGAAAAATGCATATGAACTAAAACAAAATGCACATAAAAACAGAAAAAATGTAAACAAAGAAATAAACACATAAACAAAGAAATGAAAACGAACAAAACAAATGAATCGCACGCCAAAAAAAAAAAAAAAAAAAAAACACACACACACAGTCCATCAGATCCGACCAACCAAAACAAACACAGACAAAGCAACACCAAGCCCCCAGCCACCAAAACAAACAAACAAACAAACAAACAGCGCCAGACAAAGGGACGCGGACGCCTTGGCCCCAAGATGGATCCCCCAGAAATGGTCGCTTTAGAGGGACGGTCGTAATAAGCGCCTTGGGATGGATGCTGTTCCCTGTCACGGCGACAAGGATGCATCTCCCTGGGCCCAGAGAGGATGCCTATACGCGATATCCTACGCAGGAAGACGTGACAAGTGGGGCGGAGGAGGAGGAGGAGGAAGAAGAGGGAGGAGGAGGAGGAGGAGGAGGAGGAAGGGGAAGGGGGAAGAGGAGGAGGGGGATGAGGAGGATGGGTAAGGGGGGAAGGGAAGGGGGGAGGAGGAGGAAGGGGAAGGGGGAAGAGGAAGAAGAAGAAGGGGGAGGAGGGAGGAGGAGGAAAGGGAAGGGGGGGAGGAGGGAAGAAGGGGATGCATCTCCCTGGGCTCAGAGAGGATGCTAATACGCGATATCCTACGCAGGGAGACGGACAAGTGGGGCGGAGGAGGAGGAGGAGGAGGGAGGAGGAGGAGGAGTGAGGAGGGAGGATGAGGATGGGGAAGGGGGAGTAGGGAGGAGGAAGAAGAAGAAGAAGGGAAGGGAGGGAGGAGGAGGACGAGGAAGGGAGGAGGAGGAGGAGGAGGAAGGGGGAGGGGGAGGAGGGAGGAAGAGGAAGGGGGAGGAGGGAGGAGGAGGAAAGGGAAGGGGGGAGGAGGGAAGAAGGGGATGCATCTCCCTGGGCTCAGAGAGGATGCTAATACGCGATATCCTACGCAGGAAGACGTGACAAGTGGGGCGGAGGAGGAGGAGGAGGGAGGAGGAGGAGGAAGATGAGGAAGGGGGAGGAGGGAGGAGGAAGGGAGATAAGGAGGAGGAGGATGGGGAAAGGGGAATGGGGGACGGGAGGGGAGGGGGGAGGAGGAGAAGGAGGAGGAAGGGGAAGGGGGAGAAGGAAGAGGAGGAGGAGGAGGAGGACGAGGACGAGGAGGAGAAGAAGAAGAAGAAGAAGAGGAGGCGGAAGATCTGGAGGAAATTTTGTGAGAAGTGGTTGTGGAGGAGGATATTGTGCTATCTTGAAAGTCTGTGTATGTATCTATGTTTATTTGCCTGTCTGTGTCTAAGGCTGTGTGAGGGTAGAAGGGAGGGCGAATGGTGGTGGGGAGGAGAGGGAGAGGAGGGGGAGGGCGAATGGTGGTGGGGGAGGGGAGAAGGGGGTTAAAGGGAGGGGCGGGGACAAGAGGGGGAAAAAGGGAGGGGATAAGGGGAGGGGAGGGGTGGGGAGAGGAGGAGGGAGGGCGAATGGTGGTGGGGGAGGAGATGGAGGGGAGAAGGGGGATATGGAGAGGGGAGGGGAGAAGGGGGATAAGGGGAGGTGAGGGAGAGGAGAGGGGAGGACGACGTGCCCACAACCCCATTCCGACGCCGGCGACTTACCCAGTCTCATAACCCCGGACGTTTAGCAAAGATGCAATTCAATAAAAACCCACACACGCCACAGCTGGCATGGCGCTCGTTAAAAAAAAAAAAAAAAAAAAAAAAAAAAAACAGCTGCCAATTCTCCTCCTCCTTGTAATCCACCCGACCGCGTCACGTCATTCCGAGGCGTTCGAGTGCAGAGCGTCACGTGCAATAATCCCATCAGGATTGACAGCCTCGCAATCATGAATATCGTTGCACTCAATCACTTCCCTTGCGATGGTCCGTCGCTGGCTCCTCCTCGTGTCTGGGATTCGCGTAATGGTGGGAGGTGTACCGTACTGCCTCTCTCCGACACCAGACGGCTGTCTCGGACGTCACTCGGTACATGACCTCGGTACGGCAGCTCGGCACATGACCTCGGTACGGCAGCTCGGTACATCCCCTCGGTAGATCACCTCGGTACAGCAGCTCGGTACACCAGCTCTGTACTCCAGCCCGGTACACCAGCTCGGTGCACCAGCTCAGTACACCATGTCGGTATATCACCTCGGTACACCATCTCGGTACATGACCTCGGTACGGCAGCTCGGTACATCACCTCGGTAGATCACCTCGGTACACCAGCTCTGTACTCCAGCCCGGTACATCACCTCGGTACATCACCTCAGTACTCCAGCTCGGATTGCATTTTACATCATTCATCATTACCGACATTCCTTATTAGTTCCTTTTCATTATCCTAAAGAAAATTCATAAAGATATTGCTTGATAAATATTGATTGCATTTTACAAAATCATCATTACCGGTATTCCTAATTAGTTCCTCTTCATTTTCTTAATAAATCTTGTTTGCGATTTACAAACATCACAACTGATACTAATCATTCGTTCATTTTCATTTTCTTAATAAACATTGTTCGCCTTATAAATAATCCCCATAACTGATATTCATTTTTAATCCGCTCTTCTCTTCTCTCTTGCTGTAAAGATAATAAATAAATAAATAAATAAATAAAATACTGACTTAGAAGGCAAAGATCGCCACGCCCACACGCCCCCTTCAGGATAACCGCACAGCCGAGCCAGGGACGCAAGCACGGGCGCGGCAGGACGAAGGACGGAAGACCAGCCGATGACGTCACAGAGTGGGCGGAGATGGGGACACGGGCGGGAATTTGCGGAAGCCAAAGACGCCCGCAAGATCGTTCCGTGTTTGTCTTTGCGGTCGGGGAGGTGTTTGGAGGGCCTGGGGGAAGGAGGGAAGGGAGGGAGGGGTGGGGAGGGGAGGGGAGGGGTGGGGAGGAAGAGAGCCTGGGGGAAGGAGGGAAGGGAGGAAGGGGAGAAGGAAGAAGGAGGAGGAGGAGGAGAAAAAGAGGGTGGGGGAAGGGAAGGGAGAGAGAATGGAGGAAGGAGGAGGGGAGGAAAAGAGGGGGGAGGAGGAAGGTCAGAAAAGAGGGGGAGGGTAGGAAGGAAAAGAGGGTGGGGGAAGGGAAAGGAGAGAAGAAAGTGAGGAGGGAGGGGAGGAAGGAAGGTCAGAAAAGAAGAAGGTTCTCACTTCGTTATGCTTTTCAACTCAAGAAAAAAAATACATTTTGCCAAAGCGTTCAAGAGTTCACATTCGCGATTCGCAAAATACCGAAAACACCCATATAACACAACGGACATCTCTCCTATATGTCGACAGCCGCTGTCGCTCTGGCTCGAGGCTCTTATAGGCCTACCTAAGCCTATACGGAAAACGCTTACGACATACAACCACATTCACAGGCCCGCCCAAATCACTGGTTCAGCGGCGGTTCGAAGCCCCATTACAACGAACCATAAGACACGAGACGAAGAATCATTCACCACAAATGAAGTACGTCTCTAAAAGCTAGTATCTTTTAGTATTCTCGAAATCAAAACAAGACTCGATCGAGAGCCTATGACGTCATATAATTTTGAGATAGCTGTTCTTAATTATGGATAATCTCGAATTACAACGAGTACGGACATATTAATCAAAATGTGTGACGTCATAATGATATTAATATGGATAATTGTTATGATAGGACTTTTATCACTTAGAACAAATTGAATTAATTAGTTGATCTTGTTTCTGTGACTATAATCATCTTCTTAATTATCTCTTCTTAATTACGAATAAGCTCGAATTACAACGAGTACGGACATTTAATCAAAATGTGTGACGTCATAATGATATTAATATGGATAATTGTTATGATACGACTATTATCACAACAAATTGAATTAATTAGATGGTCATATTATTTGTGACTATAATCATCATTAACAAAATCTCAATCATTAATTATCTCTATATTAAATAGTCGTTCCATCGCATGTAATTCCTAGAGACAAACTAACATTACCACCAACACAGTCCCAGTAATTACGACCCCAAATGACTCCGCTAAATAAGACCCATGACTACGACCCCAATGGATACGACCCCAATGGATACGACCCCAATGGATACGATCCCAATGGATACGACCCCAATGATAACGACCATGGCTTACCTTACCATCCCTGCATAAGACCTCAATGGCCACGACCTCCACTGGTAACGACTCAGACTTCCTTTACTATCCTTGAAAACGACCCTACTGGGTACGCCCCCCGGTATTTACGACTCCACTAGCAACGAATCCCTGAACACGACCTCACTTAATACGACCCCCACTGAATACGACCCAACTGAAAACGACCCCTACTGAATACCTCAATTAATGCGACCCCATTAGATACGACCTCACTGAACACGGCCCCACTGAATACGACCTTACTGAACACGATCCCCTCTAGGTACGACCTTACTGAACACGACCCACTCTAGGTACGACCTCATTGAATAAAACCCCTACTTAATACCTCACTGAACACGACCTCACTAGGTACGACCCTCCACCCCCATTGAACACGACCCCACTGAATACGACTAAATACGACCCCCCACTAAATACGACCCCCAGCCCCCCTTTCCCATCCAACGTTCCCCAACCGCAGTAGTAGCAGTCCAGGGAGGGAGGTGAGTGAGGTGAGTAACCGAGCAGTTTGTTGACACCGTTTGGGGCTTAATTTGAATTTAATGGCGGACACTGGCCGGCCCGAGGCTCTCTCCCCCACCCCCCACCCCCCACCCCCCCTACCTCGCCTCTTTCGCCTCTCTTTCGCTCGTCCCTCCGTCTCCCTCGCTCGTTCTTGCGCTTGATCTATGTCTGTTTGTTTGTTTGTTTGTGTCTGTCCCTTTCTTTCTTCTTCTTCTTCTTCTTCTTCTTCTTCTTCTTCTTCTTCTTCTTCTTCTCCTTCTTCTTCTTCTTCTTCTTCTTCTTCTTCTCCTTATCCTTCTCCCCAATACCACCAACATGGCTCTGAATCCAATTTGTTTGTTTGGGGATAATTATCAGCTGCAGGGGAGAAGGAGGAGGAGGAAGAAGAAGAAGAAGAAGAAGAGAAGAAGAAGAAGAAGAAGAGGAGGAGGAGGTAAAGGAGGGGGAGCGGAAGGAGGAGGAAAAGAAGAAAAGGAGGGGAAGGAAGAAGAGGAGACAAAGAAGGAGGATGAGGAAGAAAAAGAGACATAGGACGAGGAAGAGGAAGAAGGAAAACAATACAAAACCAAAAACATGAGGAGGAGGAAAATGAGGAAGAGGAGGAGGAGGAGGAGGAAGCAGGCCCTCCTCCCCGTATCCCGACACTCCCGACGCCCCTGGGCTCGTGACCGGCGGCGCGGCGTCAATCTCCCGAGTTTCTCCTCCCGCCCACGCCCGCGCCCACGCCCACGCCCGCGCCCACGCCCGCGCCCACGCCCACGCCCACGCCGCCCGCGCTCCGTTGCATCTCGCATGTCTTAGGCTGATTTAAGGGGTGGCGCGCGCCCTCAGCGGTGATTTCACTTCGGCGGCTTTCCTTTCTTCCTTAGGCTTCCTTTTCGTATCTTTTGTTTTTGTATCTTTTATGGTCTTTTCTTCTGGTATTCCTGCTTCTTTTTCTCCCTTCTCCTCTTCGTTTTCAATCTGATCTTCTTTTTCAACCTTATCTTCTTTTCTCTCCAATTCTTCCTTATCTTTTTCCTTTTATTCCTTATCTTCCTCTTTCTTATCTTCTCTCTCTCTTCTTCCTCCTCCTTATCTTCTCTCTCTCTCTTTCTTCCTCCTCCTTATCTTCTCTCTCTCTTCTTCCTCCTCCTAATCTTCTCTCTCCTCCTCCTTATCTTCTTCTCTCCTCATTTTCTTCTTCCTCTTCTTCTTCTTCTCTCTCCTCTTCTTCGTCTTCTACTTCTCTCTCCTCTTCTTCTTCTTCTTCTTCTCCTTCTTCTCTCCTCCTCCTCCTCCTCGTTCGCAGTGGAAGTGAACGACCTTGCCTCCTCCGCGTGACCCGAGGCCGTCCCATCACACAACTCCATCCGATCGCCGTGTTTTCGCGTCTTCCTCCCTCCCTTCCTCTTTCCATTTCTTCTTTCTCGCTATTTCCCTTCTCTCCCTCCTTACCTCTCTTCTTCCCTCCATTCCTTTCCTTCTTCTTTCCCTACCTCCATTCCTTCTTTCTTCTCTCCCTCTCTTCCTATCTCCATCCCTCCCTTCCTTCCTCCCTCCCCTTCCTTCATTCCTTCTTTTTTCTCTTCCTCCTTCCCTCTCTTCCTCTCTCCATCCCTCCCTCTCTTCATCTCTTCCTCTATTCCTCTCTCCATCCCTCCCTTCCTTCCTCCCTTCTTCCTGTGCCCCCCCCCACGTATGTACAACTGTCTTTCCTAGCGCATCTTCTGAGGGTGTTTTCCCAAGGGCGTCTTCCCAAGAGTGACTTTCCAAGGGCGACTTCCCAAAAGCGTCTTCACAAGGTCGTCTTTCCAAGGGCGACTTCCAGGGCTTCTTCCCAAGGGCGACCTCCTAAGGACGTCTATACCAAAGGTCGTCTTTCCAAGGGCGACTTCCAGGGCTTCTTCCCAAGGGCGACCTCCTAAGGACGTCTATACCAAAGGTTGTCTTTCCAAGGGCGACTTCCAGGGCTTCTTCCCAAGGGCGACCTCCTAAGGACGTCTATACCAAAGGTTGTCTTTCTAAGGGCGACTTCCAGGGCTTCTTCCCAAGGGCGACCTCCTAAGGACGTCTTCCCAAGGTCGTCTTTCCAAGGGCGACTTCCAGGGCGTCTGTCCAAGGGCGACCTCCTAAGGACGTCTTCCCAAAAACATATTCGCAAGGGAGTCTTCCAAAGGCATCTTCCCAAGGGCTTCTTCCCAAGGGCTTCTTCCTCAGGGCGTCTTCTCAGGGCATCTTCCCAAGAGCGCTATCCCCAAGATGTCTGACCACGGCGAGAGCACCAGCATCGTGATGGGATCCAGCTCCGTGCGTGCCTCCGTGCCTCCGTGCTTTCGCTGGCTGGGACTACGCACGGGGCTGACTGTTTCCCCGCGTCCGCAAGCACAGTTACAGTTGAACGGACGCTGCTCTTCCTCCTCGCAAGCACAGGGAGAAAGTCGGGGAAGCAAGCAGTCGACCTTATGCATATATCCCCGGTGCATGTTTCCTTGTGTGAAAGCACGCCTGGGATCTTGGCAGCGGAGGCGACTGCATATTTAGAGGTCTTATCGGCTATTCAAACGGTTGATGAATACGATTAGAGATCTCTCTTATCCTTATCTTATCTTTTTGAGAATATATGCTCAGTATCTTCATCGGTATCTTTACTGGTTGATCTAGAAAGGGTTTTATTCGGCTTTCTAGTTCTTCATCCTGTCGTATTCAGATGCAGATATACGTAAGAACATGCGCATACAAATATATAAGGGCGCGTGTGTGTATGTACGTGTGCGTGTGCGTGCGTGTGCGTGTGTGTGTGTGTGTGTGTGTGTGTGTGTGTGTGTGTGTGTGTGTGTGTGTGTGTGTGTGTGTGTGCGTGTGCGTGTGTGTGTGTGTGTGTGTGTGTGTGTGTGTGTGTGTGTGTGTGTGTGTGTGTGTGTGTGTGTGTGTGTGTGTGTGTGTGTGTGTGTGTGCGTGTGTGTGTGTGTCCATTCACGGTCAATAATCAGAAAAATAATTTCTCAATCCTTGCCCATACCCAGCGCTCTTTCACCTTCCCACGAGATTCCTCAAGATTCCTCAAATTCCCTGAAACTTCCTCGCTAATAAACCCTTCCCTGAGAACCCATCCCCCCCCCCCGCCATCACCACCATCTCCCCCCCCTATCAATCCCTGTCCCCCCAATCCCCCCTCGCCATCACCACTATTCCCCCCCCCCCTCCACCCTCGCCATCACCACCATCTCCCCCCTATCAATCCCTGTCCCCCCCCTCCCCCCTCGCCATCACCACCATCTCCCCCCCCTATTAATCCCTGTCTCCCCCACCCCCCCGCCTCCCTTTCGCATCCCAACACACCAACAGTCGACTTTCTCACGTCGTCACGTCTCCACACGTTGTCACCTCATTCTTTTCCCTCTCCTTCTGTCCACAGACTTATAACACCTTCCCCTCTTCCTCCCTCCATCCCTCCTCACCCCCTCCACTATCCCTCCACCCTCCCCACCCCCCTCTATCTCGAAATACCCACCCAGACAAAACTTCCCTCCCTCCCTCCTCCCCTAACCCCCTCCACTATCCCTCCACCCTCCCTCTCACCTCCACCACCACCCCTCTCACCTCCAACGCCCCCCCCCTCTCACCTCCACCCCCCACCCCCCCACCTACATTCAAGATGGGTGGCTGATCGTCATCCGTCACTCTCCACGCGGTTGACGCCCACAGACGCCCACAAACAGCGACAAACAGCACAAAATGGGGTGACCTACACAGCGCCCGACCGCCCGTGAGAAGAGGAGAGAGAGGGGACGAGGAGATGGAAGAGAAGAAGAGGAGATGGAAGAGAAGAAGAAGAGGAGATGGAAGAGAAGAAGAGGAAATGGAAGAGAAGAAGAAGAGGAGGTGGAAGAGAAGAAGAGGAGATGGAAGAGAAGAAGAAGAGGAGATGGAAGAGAAGAAGAAAAGAAGATGGAAGAGAAGAAGAAGAGGAGATGGAAGAGAAGGAGAAAAGGAGGTGGAAGAGAAGAGCTGAGGAATACAGAAGGGAAGGGACGAAGAGAGACACGGGGAGAGAGAGAAAGGGGGAGAAAGAGAGAGGGAGAGATAGAGAGATGGAGAGAAGGAGGGATAGGGAGAGAGAGAGAGAAAGGGGGAGAGGGGGGAAGGAGAGAGAGAGAGAAAGAGGGAGAGGGGGGAAGGAGAGAGAGAGAGAGAGAGAGAGAGAAAATAGGAAGAAAAAGACCGTGAGAGACAAACACTAAAAGAAGCAGACAGTGAGATAGGAAAAAAATAAACATTTACTTTCCTGAAAAAGCAATAGAATTCTGTAATTCTGCAAGCTTTCTCCCATGGTTTACACGAAGGTCTCCCTAAAAAACTTTTAAAACTTTTAAAACAACTCAGATGAAAGATCACACGTGTTCGGTTATCAGCTGCGCATATCACGTCTCGCCTGCCTAGCAATGACAATCCCTCCCCCCCCCCCCTCCTTGTTGCTAGGCGTGGATATAGAGCTCGAAGTCCTTGCAACATGCAGAAAATTGCCTGCGCCATTTCTCGTGTCTGAATAAGCCCTGACTGCCCGGTGTATGTGAATAAGCGAGCGGGCGAGTTCGCGCCTCCTGGCGGATGTGAACAAATTAGTGGCCTTTCTTGGCGGGATCTCAAACAAGCGGCCACTGGTTTTCTCGCCTCTCATGGGTACGCGAGGCTGTCGAGAATGGGTGTGATTGTATTTACGTCGACATTCTGCCCAAAAGTAGTTTGTAATGAGGGCGGGCGTGTTTCTGGAACTCTCGGGGAGCTGGGAGAGGATTTATGGTGGATACACACACGCAGACACACACACACACATATGCACGCACGCACGCACACGCACATCTGCACACACACACACACACACATACAATCACACACGCACACACACACACACGCACACACACACACGCACACACACACACATATGCACGCACGCACACACACACACACACACACAAACCTCAAACACCAAATCATACCCCAACTCTGCACGCAAATACCACAGCCTGAAGAGAACCACCACCACCCACGACCTAC
>NC_091572.1:4008729-4026229 GCF_042767895.1 Penaeus vannamei
GACGGAGGATGGGAGAGAGAGAGGAAGGGAGGGAGGGAGGGGGGAGGGGGGGAAGGGGATGGGAGGGAGAAGGAGAGAGAAGGACAGAGAGATAGAGAGAGAGAGAGCGAGAGAGAGAGAGAGAGAGAGAGAGAGAGAGAGAGAGAGAGAGAGAGAGAGAGAGAGAGAGAGAGAGAGAGAGAGAAAGAGAGAGAGAGAGAGAGAGAGAGAGAGAAAGAGAGAAAGAGAAAGAAAGTAATGGATAGGTAAGTAGAGAGAGAGAGAGAGAGAGAATGAGATAGGTAGGTAAGTATATATAGAGAGAAAGAGAGAGAGAGAGAGAGAGAGAGAGAGAGAGAGAGAGAGAGAGAGAGAGAGAGAGAGAGAGAGAGAGAGAGAAAGAAAGAAAAAAAGGAGAGAGAGAGAGAGAGAAAGAAAGAAAGGGAGAAAGAGAGAGACAGCAAGAGAAAGAAAGAGAAAGAGAGAATACTCGGGACTCCACAGCAGAGAGAAATCGAAAAAAACAAAAACACGAAACACATAAAAGAAGAAAGAGAGAAAGTGAAAGACAAAAAGAGAGAAGGAAAAAAGGAAAGAAAGAAAAAAAGGCGCGAGAAAGTGAAACACCGAAAGCGAGAAGGAAAGGGAAAGAAAGAAAAAAAAAAGACGAGAGAAAGTGAAACACCGAAAGAGAGAAGTAAAAAGGAAAGAAAAAGAAAAAAAGCGAGAAAGCGAGACCAGCCCACCCGACCGTAGAAGAAAAAAGCAGGAAAAAAAAAGAGATTCCATAGACGAAAAAAGCAGAAAAAAAGAGATTTTCAGCGCAAACTCAAAGACCCGTTATTTCCCTTCCCTGCCTCGCCGACCACGCCCGCCCACGACCTCAGGGTCACTGGTCCTCCGCCCTCGCCGCCCTTGCCCGCCGCCCACGTCCGAACCTTCTGGAACCTGTCCTCTCTGGCGTGGGCCTCTCGCTCTCGCTCTCGCTCTCGCTCTCTCTCGCTTTCGGTTTCGCTCTCTGACTCTCTCTTTCTCTAACTCTCTCTCTCTCTCTCTCTCTCTCTCTCTCTCTCTCTCTCTCTCTCTCTCTCTCTCTCTCTCTCTCTCTCTCTCTCTCTGACTGTCTCGCTCTCTCTTTCTTTCTCTCTTCTCTCTCTCTCTCTCTCTCTCTCTCTCTCTCTCTCTCTCTCTCTCTCTTCTCTCTCTCTCTCTCTCTCTCTCTCTCTGCTCTTGCTCTTGCTCGCTCTCGCTCTCGCCTGCTCTCGCTCTCGCTCGCTCGCCTCGCTCGCTCTCGCTCTCGCCTCGCCTCGCTCGCTTCGCCTCTCGCTTTCGGTTTCGCTCTTCTGACTCTCTTTCTCTCTTCTCTCTCTCTCTCTCTCTCTCTCTCTCTCTCTCTCTCTCTCTCTCTCTCTCTCTCTCTCTCTCTCTCTCTCTCTCTCTCTCTCTCTCTCTCTCTCTCTCTCTCTCTCTCTCTCTCTCTCTTCTCTCTTGCTCTTGCTCTTGCTCTTGCTCTTGCTCTCGCTCGCTCGCTCTGCTCGCTCTCGCTCTCGCCTCTCTCGCTTTCGGTTTCCTGCCTCTCTGACTCTCTCTCTCTCTCTCTTTCTCTCTCTCTCTCTCTCTCTCTCTCTCTCTCTCTCTCTCTCTCTCTCTCTCTCTCTCTCTCTCTCTCTCTCTCTCTCTCTCTCCTTCCTCTCTCGTTTCGCTCGCCTTCTCTCTCTCTCGCTCTCGCTCTCTCTCTCTCTCTCTCTCTCTCTCTCTCTCTCTCTCTCTCTCTCTCTCTCTCCTCTCTCTCTCCTCTCCTCTCCTCTCCTCTCTCCTCTCCTCCTCCTCTCCTCTCCTCTCCTCCCTCCTCTCCCTCTCCCTCTCCCTCTCCTCTCCTCTCTCCTCTCCTCTCCTCTCCCTCTCCTCCTCTCCTCTCTCCTCTCCTCTCCCTCTCCCTCTCCTCTCCCCTTTCACCTCACTTCCTCTCACCTCTCACTCTTCTACTCATTTTCTGTCGTTTACATCTATCTGCTTATCTTCTATGTCGTTAAATTATCTATATCTTACTTTCTCTTCTTCCTCCCTCCCTTTCTCCCTTTCCTCCCTTCCCTCTTCCCTTCCTTTTCCTTCCATCTCCTCTCCCTCCCTCCCTCCCTCCCTCTACCTCCCTCCCTCCCTCCCTCCCTCCTTTCCTTCCATACACATCTCCCTCACCTCATATCACCCTCTCCACCTTCGCAATCTCTATCTACCCCTCCCTCCTTCCCCCTCCCCCTCCCCTGCCTGTCATTTCGGTTCATTTGCATCCATCTTTCATTGTCTTGAACCTCTCCTCTATTGTTTTCTTTTTCTTATCAGTTCCCGAATGACTTCAGTGAGCTGTGACGTCACTTCCTTCCTCCTTCTTGCCTTCTATTTTCTTTCCATTATGTTATTTTCTTTGTTTTTTCTTCTTCGTTATTCCTCAGTTTTTCCTCTTTATTGCATTTATTACAATTTTATTTACTTATCATATCTTTTTTTATTTCTTTACGCGAAGATTCACTTGACATATTGATCGGTCAGATAAAAAAAACGATAAAGAATCATAACGATAATAACAGTAATATTATTATCCCTAAAGTTGAATTAACTTTATTACTTATTCATTTACTTTATTACTTTATTACTTTGAACATCACTCCCCGCTCTTCCATCTCAACACCGAAACAAGTTATCGACACGTTATCGACTCCTCTCCCCCCTCCCCCCACCTCCCCTCCTCGCCTTTCTCTCTCCATCCTTTCCCCGGGCCTCTGCATGACACCGTCGCGTGCATGACAGGTGCTGTTCGGGAGAGGAAGTCGACAATGAGCAAGCTACTTGGATGCATGACTGACCCCGTCACTCGGGCTTTCCATGACATGTCAGTCACGTGGCGGCGTGAAAGTGGATGTAGGCCTACCCAGCTTTCGGCGCGTAATTTGTAGGCCTACCCAGCTTTCGGCGCGTAATGCAGTCGTGCGCTGATTTCCACCCTGCATGACAGCTGATTGTGTTGCGTCATAGGGTTTCGGGGTTCGAAGCGCGAGTATTGTTTAGGTTTAAATTTGACTTGTTTTGTTTTTCTTTCTTTCTGTTGGGTTTTCTGTCTTCTCTTTTCTATCTTTCTATCTATATATCCCTTATCTTTCCTTTCCTCTCCCTCTCTCTCTCTCTCTCTCTCTCTCTCTCTCTCTCTCTCTCTCTCTCTCTCTCTCTCTCTCTCTCTCTCTCTCTCTCTCTCTCTTCTCTTCTCTTACCAGGTCTTATTAAGATTACCTAACCCTTTTAAGATATAAACTTTTATTTCAACAAATTTGTCAAAGTTAAAAAAGGTCTCTCTCACTCCCTCCCTCCTTCCTTACTCCCTCCCTCCCTCCCCTTCCCTCTCCCCCGCTTTCTGCCATCCCCCTCCCTCTCCCCTCCCTCCCCCCTCCTTCCTTCCCCCCTTAGAAATCACAGAAATCAATCGATCACAACCCCTAGGCCTATACCGCTGACACGCTTTCTTGATCTCGCCGCCGCCGACACGCAGAGGACTAGGAGGGGGAGGGGGAGGGGGGGGGAGAGGACTAGGAGGGGGAGGGGGGAAATGGGAAGGGGGTGGGGTGGGTTCAGTGAAAGATGTCCGGGAGGAAGGCAAGAGAAAAGAAGAAAAGGGAAGAGAAGAAAGCGTAACTGGCGGAGACTGGAGGAGGAGGAGGAGGAGGAGGAGGAGGAGGAGGAGAAGGAGGAGGGGGGGGAGGAGGAGGAGTAGGAGTAGGAGTAGGAGTAGGAGTAGGAGTAGGAGTAGGAGGAGGGGGAGGAGGAGGAGGAGGAGCATATACTGATAAAAATAATGGTCGTAAAGACGAGTATTATTTTCATTATCATTATTCTTTTTATTCTCCGAAAACGTAAAGACATACGAGAGGGACATGTCCTGAGGATCGAGAAAATGCTTAAAAAAAAGGTTTTAAAAATACTTACAAAACAGAGGAACACATATTGAGGATAAGAGACATAATAAGAAGGAACAGTATCAAAAAACAAAATAATAAATAAATAAATAAATAAATATATATACATATGTGTGTGTGTGTGTGTGTGTGTGTGTGTGTGTGTGTGTGTGTGTGTGTGTGTGTGTGTGTGTGTGTGTGTGTGTGTGTGTGTGTGTGTGTGTGTGTGTGTGCGTGTGCGTGTGCGTGTGCGTGTGCGTGTGCGTGTGCGTGTGCGTGTGCCTGTGCGTGTGCCTGTGCGTGCGTGAGTACGTACGTGCGTGCGTGTGCATGCGTTCGTGTGCGTGTGCGTGCGTGTAACAATAAATAAATACACAAAGTCCTTGGAAGAGAATCGACTCAGTTCATACATCATTACGGATATTACTGCAATTTGCAATATTTGTTGTGCAAAGAATTCTTGATTTCTGAACGGAAGTACACGAAAGTTGCTGAATAAATTGCGGTTGAGATTGCACATTCTTTCCGGTTTTGTGTGTGTATATATATATATATAAAAATCCGGTTTTGTGTGTGTATATATATATAAAAAAAACTTTGTAAAAAAAAATACCTCTATAAAAATGGTGTTGTAAAAGACACAAAAAGAACTTTGAAGGAACGCCGACAGGAAATTGCCACGAGAAAAAAATATATATAAAAAGAAAGAAAGAAAAAGGATAAAGAGATGGAAAGAATGATAAAAAAATAAAAAGAAAGAAAGAAAAAATGGTAGAAAGAAAGAAAGAACGAAAAAAGAGCCACAAAGAAAGAAAGAAAGAAAGAAAAAAGATACAAATAAAAAAAAAAGATAAGAAATAGAAAAAATATAAAAAAGAAAGAAAGAAAGGAAAATTAAATAAAACGAAATAAATAAAGGAAAACCAGACAAAAAAAAGAATTAAAGACGAAGAAAAATAGAAAGAAAGAAAGAAAAAAAAGAAAGAAAGAAGAAAAAAGAAAGAAAAGAAAAAGGCCACAGACGATGCCACTTACGCGTTTCTCTATGAAATAACTCAAAAATTTAAGAAACAATTTGATTTTATCTCAAAATAATGATTGCGAATTAAAATAATAAAATATTAATTCTCTAGCCCCCTTTTCTTTTCCCCTTGTCTTATTTTCAGTATAAAGCACAAAATAAACGCGATATTTATACTCACCATAAACATAACATGCCAAAATATGTCCCTTTAAAAGCTTTTTACTATGACAATATTTAAAAAATCCCCTTACTATGGCAATGTTTAGAAAACCTCTTACTATAACTTATAAAAAGTCTATTACAATGACAACATTTATAAAGCCTCTTACTATGACATTTAAAAAGACTATAACTTTAAAAAAGCTTATTATCATGACAACATTTAAAAAGACTCTTTTTGTGACAGCATTTAAAAATCCCTTTACTATGACAACATGTAAAACGTCCCTTACTATGACATCTAAAAACCTCTTACTATGAAAACATTAAAAAAAACACTTACTCTGACAGCATTTAAAAAACCTCTTACTATGACAACATTAAAAAAACACTCTGACACCACTTAAAAAGCCACTTTCTATGACAACATTTAAAACGCCTCCCTTACTATGACATTTAAAAAAACTCTTACTATGACATTAAAAAAACACTTCATTTGACAACACTTAAACAGCCTCTTACTATGACAACATTTAAAAGCCCCTTTCAATGACAACACTTAAAAGCCTCTTTCTATGACATTCAAAAAGCCTCCCTTACTATGACATTTATAAAACCTCTTACTATGACATTAAAAAAAAGACACTCTGACACCACTTAAACAGCCTCTTCCTATGACAACATTTAATGCCGATCATGACAACGACCGAAGCCCCGGAGCTCAAAAGCGCTTTGCCCGCTCGTCGAGGAATTCCTGCGGGGGAAGGACAGGAAATACCGATGAATGAGATAAACTGCGATAAAGTAGCCCCTTCATTCCCCTTTCTAAGTCACGGGGGAAGAGGGGGGGGAGATGAGCGCCCTCTCTTCGGATCTTTTTTGGACCGGAAGTTCATTTAATCGGGGTTCCAGTTTCACTTATCGGGGTTTCGCGGCGTTTGAGTGGCCCGTGCGAGTGGATTTTTCCCTTGGCGAGCTTCACTTCCCTTGCCTAATCGGGAGTTTTAACCCTACCTCGGAGGCTGTATCTCTCTCTTTCTCTAACTCTTTCTTTCTCTGTATCTTTATCTTTATCTCACTCTCTTTCTTTCTCTTTCTTTCTCTCTCTCTCTCTATCTCTCTATCTCTCTATCTCTCTCTCTCTCTATCTCTATCTCTATCTCTATCTCTATCTCTCTCTCTCTCTCTCTCTCTCTCTCTCTCTCTCTCTCTCTATCTCTCTCTCTCTCTCTCTCCCTCTCTTCCTCTCCTTCTCCTCTCCTCCCTCTCTCCTCTCCCACTCCCTAACCCTCTCCCACTCCCTCTCCCACCTCCCACTCCCGCCCCACTCCCACTCCTACTCCCCACCTCCACCTCTCCCTCTCCCTCTCCCTCCCTCTCCCTCTCCTCTCCCTCTCCATCTCCCTATCCCACTCCCACTCTCACTCTCACTCTCACTCTCACTCTCACTCCCACTCCCTCTTCCACTCCCGCTCCCACTCCCTCTCCCTCTCCCTCTCCCTCTCCCTCCCACTCCCACTCCCTCTCTCTCTCAAACTTCAACCGGAGTCCCCCAATCTACTCGCCACACCGTAGATGTTATCACTCGCTTAATTAGAGTAAAATAGACATATAAACAAGACTGTATCGGAGCTCACAGCTGTTTGGTCTTCTCGCACAGGACCCGGATGTAAACAGATCCCAAACCCAGCCCAACCCACATCGTTTTTTATGTTTCACGGGACCTGTATCATGGGAGGCTTTGGGATAGGTAATTAGGAATTCATAATAATTAGGAATTCATAATAATTAGGAATTCATAATAATTAGGAATTCATAATAATCAGGAATTCATAATAATTAGGAATTCATAATAATTAGGAATTCATAATTAGGAATCATTACGTCTTACTGAATGGATCTGAGTTTAGTTGTATTTTAACAATCGCAGGAAGAGGTAATCAGGAATCAATGATTAGAAATCTTTACGTTTTACGGTATGGACATCTGGGTTTAATTCAGATGGTATTTTAGCAATCACGGAAATAAACATTAGGTTTTATGGTATGGACATCTGGGTTTAGTCTAGATGGTATTTTAGCAATCATGGAAATAAACATTAGGTTTTATGGTATGGACATCTGGGTTTAGTTTAGATGTTTATTTTAGCAATCATGGAAATAAACATTAGGTTTTATGGTATGGACATCTGGGTTTAGTTTAGATGTTTATTTTAGCAATCATGGAAATAAACATTAGGTTTTATGGTATGGACATCTGGGTTTAGCTGGGTTTAGATGTTTATTTTAGCAATCATGGAAATAAACATTAGGTTTTATGGTATGGACATCTGGGTTTAGTTTAGATGTTTATTTTAGCAATCATGGAAATAAACATTAGGTTTTATGGTATGGACATCTGGGTTTAGTTTAGATGTTTATTTTAGCAATCATGGAAATAAACATTAGGTTTTATGGTATGGACATCTGGGTTTAGTTTAGATGTTTATTTTAGCAATCATGGAAATAAACATTAGGTTTTATGGTATGGACATCTGGGTTTAGTTTAGATGTTTATTTTAGCAATCATGGAAATAAACATTAGGTTTTATGGTATGGACATCAGGGTTTAGTTTAGATGTTTATTTTAGCAATCATGGAAATAAACATTAGGTTTTATGGTATGGACATCTGTTTAGCTTTAGATGTTTATTTTAGCAATCATGGAAATAAACATTAGGTTTTATGGTATGGACATCTGGGTTTAGTTTAGATGTTTATTTTAGCAATCATGGAAATAAACATTAGGTTTTATGGTATGGACATCTGGGTTTAGTCTAGATGGTATTTTAGTAATCACGGAAATAAACATTAATATTTTTAAAAATCAAATTACAAATCCTCACGGCTGTTCTCCTAACAAGCAAATCCTATACTGCTACTTAACTTGTTTTCATAATGCGTGCGAGAGTTTTTTTTTTCTCTCTCTCTCTCTTTTCCTTGCTTTACGTGCACGAACACAGGTAAAAGCAAGCAATCAAGCACGAACCCCATTACCTGTTTGCTGTCTCCGCGTCGGCCTCACCTGCGGGAAGATAAAGAAGAGAAGGAGAGTCAGTCTGGAGTTTAAGCCAAGGTGCGCACTACAGATGTATTATTTGCGTCGCGCGCGCGCGCGCGTGTGTGTGTGTGTGTGTGTGTGTAAGTGTAAGTATGCGTGTAAGTGTAAGTATGTATTTATGTGAGTATATATGTATGTTTGTATATATATGTATGTATGTATGTATATATATATGTATGTATGTATATAGGCATGTGTGTATATATGTATGTATGTACGTATCTCTATATACGTACTTATATTTTTTTTTCTTTTCTATCATCCTATTCTCTCGACACAGAACAGGAGAAAGAACAAGAAGAAGCCAAAAGCGAAAAATGGAAATTCCGAGAAAATAAACCGCGGACATTCAGAAGGACTAAGAAAGGGGAGAAGAGAAGACGGTGAAAAGAGAAAATTGAAAAGAAAAGAAAAAAAAATCTTTTCGCCATCAGCTGGGGGTCCGTTAATTGAAAATTGAAAGGAGGGAGATGAGAGGGAAGGAGAGGGAGGGGGTGGGGAAGGGAAGGAGGGGGAGGGGGAGAAGGAGGAGTAGGGAAGATACGAAGAAGAGGAAAGAGGGGGGGAGAGAGAAGAGAGAAGAAAAGGGAGAAGAGGAGGAGGAAGAGAATGGGAGAAGGGGAAGAGAGAGGGAGAGGAGGAGAAAGAGACGGGAGAAGGGGAAGAGAGGAAGAGGAGAAGGAGAAGGGGAGATGTAGACGGAGGGAGAGGAGATGTAGGGGAATAAGGGGAAGAGAGGGAGATGAAGAAGGGGGAAGAAGAAGGAGACGAAGAAAGGGAAAGCTGAGAAAATGAAGAAAGAGGGAAAAAATGTAAGAAAAAGCGAATAAACGAACCAGAACAAAAGACAAAAAAATACCAAGAAAACGCGAACTCAAAAATACAAACCAGAGCCAAGGACAGAAAAAAACAATACACAGAAAATAGAAAAATAAAAATAAATGAGAGAGAAAGAGAAAGACGGCGAGAAAGAGCGAGGACATAAAGATGCCTCGAGAGTAAAATTGACAATCAACTCCCCTTCTCCCTCTCCCCCTCCCCCCCCCTTCCACCCCTTCAGAAAGACACCCAAGGGGGGGGGGAGGGGAGGCCGGCGGAGTGGTTGACCTTGGGGATGCGCCAAGACCCCCCCCCTCCCTCCCCCCCTGGGATGACACGTCGAGGGGGGAGAGGGGGGAGGGGGGGTGAAGAGGGGATTGACACGAAGAAGGATAAAGAAGATAGGAGGGGGAGGCGGAGGAGGGAGAGAAGGAGGAGGAGGAGGAGGAAGAAGAAAGAGGAAGAGGGGGAGAAGGAAGACGAGGAGGAATGGGAGAGGGAGGGAGAATAATATGCCTTATTAATTAATCATTATTATTCGTGTTTTCTTTTTTATGATTACGACAGTGAAACCTGTATTAGAATTTTGAATTATTAAAATTTCCTTGAACTCTAATCGTTCCTAGAGAATATTTCAGTATATGCATGTATACACACATACACACACACACACACACATATATATGTGTGTTTGTGTTTGTGTGTGTGTGTGTGTGTATGTGTGTGTGTGTGTGTGTGTGTGCGTCTGTGTGTGTGTGTGTGCGTGCATGCATATGTGTGTGCGTGCGTGTGTGTGTGTGTGTGTGTGTGTGTGTGTGTGTGTGTGTGTGTGTGTGTGTGTGTGTGTGTGTGTGTGTGTGTGTGTGTGTGTGTGTGTGCATATACATAATATAATATATGTAATAAATTTATATATTATATCAATCATATATCATATGTCATAAATCATAAATCATATATCAATCATATCATGTATCATATATGCATACATAAATAGATAAATATATATATATATATATATATATATATATATATATATATATATATATATATATATATATATATATATATACATATATATATACACATATATAAGAATTAAAAGAGAATGAAAAAAGAAGAATGGAAGATGAATAAAGAAATCAAAAGAGAATGCAAAGAAAAAGATAAAGAAAGAAAAAGAAAAAGAAAAAGAAAAAAAACGGAAAACAAAAAAAAAATAGAGAAAGAGACGAGAACGAACAACAAAAGAAAGACAAATGTTAACAAAGTAATAAAGAAGAGAGAAAATTGGGAGGAGAAACCAGAGAGAAAAAGATAAAGAATAGAGAGAGAAGCATAATGATTGATGACTCCCATAAGGAATCGCCGAAAAATATCGAGAGAAAGAGAATTGACGAACGAGGAAAGGAGAAAGATAATAATTAGGAAAAATATATGAATAAACAAATAATAACAAAAATCAAATAAAAATAAATCGAAAAAGAATAAAATAACAATGATTAAACAAAAATATCAAAAAATAAAACATAAATAAACAGCAAAAAAAAATCATAATAATAATAAATAAACAGAATAAAAATATATAAATCAGAATCAAATAGAGAGAGAAAGAGAACAGAAAAAGAAGAGAAGAAGAAAAACAAATAAACAGACGAGAAAAATCGAAAAAAATATACAGAAAAAAGATCCACGCAAAGAATTTTATTCAAAACCTAAATTTGGAAAAGGAAACTGTATGCAAATTAAGCATAAAATTTACATGTTCGGCAGAGAGGCGAGAATTACGACGTAAATAGATATATAAAAATGGGAGAACCTGGAGACAACGAACGTAAATAAAATCAATAGAAGATGAGGTTGATAGAATAAAACGACCTTAAGAAAGAGAGAGAGAGAGAGAGAGAGAGAGAGGGAAAGAGAGAGAAAGAGAGAGAGAGGGAGAGAGAGAGAGAGAGAGAGAGAGAGAGAGAGAGAGAGAGAGAGAGAGAGAGAGAGAGAGAGAGAGAGAGAGTGAATAATAATAAGAAAGAGAGAGAGAGAATAATAAGAAGAAAGAGGGAGAGAGGAAGAGAGAGAGAGAGAGAGAGAGAGAGAGAGAGAGAAGCAGAGAGATAGAGAGAGAAAGAGAGAGAGAAAAAAAAAAGAGAGAGAGAAAGTGAGAAGAAAGAGGGAGAGAGAGACAGTGAAAGACACACAGAGAGAAAGAGAAGCAGAGAGATAGAAAGAGAAAGAGAAAGTGAGAGATAGACAGGGAGAGCATAGAAAAGAGATAAACAGACAGACAGAGAAATCGAGAAAGAGAAAAGTAAAAATAGAAAGTGAAACGAAAGAGAGAGAGAGAAAAAAAAGATGGGAGTCAGTGTCCGAGTGGATGACCCCGAGAGAGAGAGAGGGGGGGGGGTCAGCGGTGGGGGGTGGGGGGTCAGACAACGGGAAGAAGGAGAAGGATGAGGGAAAGGATGAAAAAATATAGGCATGTGGCAATAATGAAAATTATAATAATTATAATAATGACAATCACAATAATGATAACATCAGAACAACAGCAGCAATAATAACATAAATGATAACTACAATAATAATGGTAATGAAAATGATAACTATAATAATAATAATAATGATAATAATAATAATAATTTCAAAAATAATAACAATAATGATAAAAAATAAATAATAATAATAATGATAATAACAATAACAATAATAATAACAACAATAACAATATCAATAACAATGAATTCAAAATCATGAACACAAGAAAAATAAGAAAATTGAAGCATTAAGGGAAAAGAAGAACGATTAACAAATATGTTCTTTCTCTCATACTTTCGCTCATTCCCTTCCTTTCTCTCGCCTCTTCCGCGCGATCTATAAAATGACGCAATCACTTATTCGCAAGTGAAATTCCAAAAGCAAAAGTGGCCCATTGATTATACACCCGAATGGCCTCTCTCTGTCTCTCTCTCTCTCTCTCTCTCTCTCTCTCTCTCTCTCTCTGTCTCTCTCTCTTTCTCTCTCTCTCTTTCTCTCTCTCTCTCTCTCTCTCTCTCTGTCTCTCTGTCTCTGTCTGTCTGTCTGTCTCTGTCTGTCTTTCTGTCTGTCTGTCTGTGTGTCTGTCTCTCACTCTCTCTCTCTTTCGCTCTCTCTCTCTCTCTATTTATGTCTGCCTATCTGTTTCTCTCTCTCTCTCTTTATTTATGTCTGTCTATCTGTTTCTCTCTCTCTCTCTCCTCTCTCCCCCTCTCCCTCCTCCTTCCCTTCCTCTCTCTCCCCCTCCCCCTTCCTCCCTCACCCTCTCCTCTCCCTTCCTCCCCTCTCCTCCTCCCTCTCTCCCCTCCCTCCTCACTAACATCAAATCTCTCTCCTTGTCTGAACGCGTGTAACAAGCGAGTGGAATTAGCACCCCCACTCGCCCCCTGAACTCCCGGGGTTATCTCCATCCACATCTCCAATCTACATCTACGTCTACATAACTCTGGAGGCCTCGCGTGTGTGTGTGTGTGAGGGGGGGACAAATGAGGCGTGAGGTGGCTGGCCGCGTGAGGAGAGGCGCCGAGGTACCGCGTGATGCGAATAAGGTCGATTGACTCTCGGGTGAGTTAGTGAGGCGAGGTCGCGACCCGGCCAAGGGGTCACGGAGGTGTCTCAATGTAAGGCCTGTTGTATTATTCATCTTCGAGCGCCGTCGGTGTGTGTTGGGCGGGACGTGGGGGCGTGGGGGCGTGTTCTAGGGGGTATGGGGGCGTGGGGGCGTGTTCTAGGGGGCGTGGGGGCGTGTTCTAGGGGGTATGGGGCGTGGGGCGTGTTCCTGGGTATGGGGGCGGGGCGTGTTCAAGGGGGCGTGGGGGCGTGTTCTAGGGGGCGTGGGGGGGCGTGTTCTAGGGGGTATGGGGGCGTGTGGGGGGCGTAGTTCGTGGGGTGTGTGGGGGCGTGGGGGCGTGTTCTAGGGGGTATGGGAGGCGGGCGTGAGGCGGGATGGTGTCTCCGTTACGCCACCCTAAACCCCATTTATAAACAAACAATCATGGCGTGACCCCAGCTGAGTGAGAGGATGAGACTCACAATTGATGACCTCCGTTAACCTGTGTCTGTTCCCCCTTTCTCTCCCTTTCTCTCTCTCTTCTCTCTTTCTTCTCTCTCTCTCTCTCTCTCTCTCTCTCTCTCTCTCTTCTCTCTCTCTCTTTCTTTCTCTACCTTCTTCTCTTCTTCTCTACCTTCTCTCTCTCTCCTATCACTTTCTCTCTCCTCTCTTCTTTCTCCTCACTTTCTCCCTTTTCCTTATTTCTCCCTTTCCTTTCCTTCTCCCTCTCCCCTCCATCTCCCTCTCCCTCTCCCACCCCCACACCCCTTTTCCCTCCCCCCCTCCCTCTCCCACCCCCCTCTTCCCCTTTCCCTCCCCCCTTTCCCTCCCCATCCTCCTATTCCATATGCCATTCTTCCTCTCCCTTTCCCACCTGAATCATCATCCCCTTCCTCATCTCCAGCCTCTTTGCCTTTTACTTTTACTTTCGTACATACTCGAGTCTTCCTCATGTCTTTTCACCTTATTTTCCATATTTATTATTTATCATCTATTAATTCCTTATCTATCATTTATTATTTATTAATTCCTTATTTATCATTTATTAATGCCTTATTTATTATTTATTATTTATTAATTCCTTATCTATTATTTATTAATTCCTTATTTATTATTTATTAATTCCTTATTTATCATCTATTATTTATTAATTCCTTATTTATCATTTATTATTTATTAATTCCTTATTTATTATCTATTATCTATGAATTCCTTATTTATTATTCATTTATCTATTATTATCATTTATTATCTCTATATGAATTCCTTACGACCCAATGCGACAATTATAAAAGATCTTTCTTCGACCAATATGGTTGTGAATTCATCCCTAAACTGAAAATTAAAAAAATGAAATAACATACATATTTCTATTTTTTCCCATCAAGCCAAGAAATGAAATAAAATGAAATACGTTTTTCGTTTTTACATCAAGCCAAGAAATGAAATGGAATGAAATACATATTTATTGTTTTTACATGAAGCCAAGAAATGAAATAAAATGAAATACATATTTTTTTGTTTTTACATCAAGCCAAGAAATGAAATAAAATGAAATACATATTTCTAGTTTTTACATCAAGCCAAAAAATGAATCTTGCTTATTAAACACCCATCTACATTGCAACAGTTATCAAGTGAATTCCATATGCAATTCTAAAAAAATATATATAAATATACATATATACCCTTTCTCCCTCCAGGTTCGTGCTCGTCCTCGAATCGACTCACCCCCTCCCTCCCCCTATGACCCCTCCCCCACCCCCACCCCGCACGGCAACCCACAACCTCCCTTCTCGCTCGTAACCCCCTCACCCACACACCCTCCCCCCCACCCTTTGCTTACAATACCCCCAATCACCCTATTTATCTCCAGCCAGCGCAGCCCCTTACATCTCCCTTAAAAAAAGCACCACTCTTAACTGCCCCTCCTCCTCCCCTTCCCGTCCCCTCCCTCCTCCCCTACTCCTCCCTTCCCCCATCCCCCTCCCCCTCACCCTACCCCTACCCCTCTCTCTCTCTCTCCCTCCCCTCAGCCCTCCTCCTCCTTCCCCCTTCCCTTCCCTTTTCCCTAGCCCCCTCCCCCATCCCCCCTACCCCCTCGCTCATTTCCTCCTCCTTTCCCCCTGCCCCTTCCTTTCCCCCTTCCTATCCACTCCCCCCTCCCTCTCCCCCTCCCTTCCTCCCCTCACCCCTCACCTCCCTCCTTCCCTTCCCTCCCTCTCACCCTACCCCTGCCCCTCCCTTCCTCTCTCCCCCTCTCCCTCTCCCCCTCCTCCCCTGCCCCGACCTCACCCCTTCACTCCCTGACCCCAGCTAAGGGTAGTCGCTCGATGAGGCTTATGAGGCTTATAAAACGTGAGAACGGCCTTCGTACGCGATTTATGAGTAAGCCCCGTTTACTTTTACTTTTTTTTATACTCCTTCCGGGTGAATTTTTTTTTATTTATTTATTTATTTATATATATATATATATATATATATATATATATATATATATATATATATATATATATATTTTTTTTTTTTTTTTGGTTTGAGAGGTTCTTGTTTATCGGTTTGTTTCGCTTTTTTTTTTTTTTTTTTTTTTTTTTTTTGGTTTGAGAGGTTCTTCTCGTTTATTTTCGTTTTTTTTTTTTTTTTTTTTTTCGTAGTGAATACGTCTTCATTGAAATTGTGAGATGTTTCCGACATATGAAAATTCTCTCTCTTTCTTTCTGTCTTTCTTTCTCTCTCTCGCTCTCTCTCTCTCTCTCTCTTTCTTTCTGTCTTTCTTTCTCTCTCTCTCTCTCTCTCTCTCTCTCTTTCTATTTTTGAACATAAATAATGACTAAAGAAAGAAAAAAAAGAAATAACCAATACCATCAAACTATACATAAAAAAAGACAAAAAAAAAAAAAAAAAAACACAAAATCTAAATAAACAAATACCAAGAAAACAAAAAAATATCTTCGCCACGTAACCCCTCCCCCTTCCCCCTCCCCCCCAAAAAAAAAGTACCGAAAAACCCCGCCCTCCCCCTAAAAAAGTGTACCGAAAGCTGTCGAACATCCTTGCCACCTGATCCTACGCTTCCTTCGGGCCAGATAGCTCTTGATTAAAAAAAGGACGCTGGATGCTGGAGGTCCTTCACAGAATGAGCAGTCAAGCCGGAGGAGAACATCGACGGAGTGAATAGGTAGGCCCGCCTTGGTGAATTTTTTTTTCTGTCTGTATCTATATTCTTTCTTTTTCTTCTCTGTCTCCTCTTTCTTTTTCTCTTTCTCTGTCTATATCTTTCTTTTTTTTTTCTCTCTCTCTCGCTCTCTGTCTCTGTCTCTCTTTCTCTCTCTCTCTCTCTCTCTATCTTTCTTTCTCTATCTCTATCTTTCTCTCTCTCTATCTTTCTCTCTCTCTATCTTTCTCTCTCTCTCTCTCTCTCTCTCTCTCTCTCTCTCTCTCTCTCTCTCTCTCTCTCTCTTAACATAAATAATGACTACAGAAAGAAAAAGGAAGAAATAACCAATGCCATCAAACTATACAGACATAAAAAGACCAAAAAAAAACACAAAATCTAAATAAACAAAGAATACCAAGAAAAAATGAAAAAATCTCTTCGCCTAATGTAACCCCCCCCACTTCCCCCCCAAAAAAAAAAAAAAAAAAAAAAGTACCGAAAGCTGTCGAACATCCTACACCTGATCCTACGCTTCCTTCGGGCAAGATAATTGATTAAAAAAAAAAGACGCTGGATGCTGGAGGCCCTTCACAATGAGAGGCTGGTTGGGAGGAGAAACATCAAGGAAGGAATAGGTATCTGCCCATCTTGGTGAATTTTTCCTCTATAGTTCAAAGTTCATCTTTTCCTTTTCTCTCTCACTTTCTCTTTCTTTCTTTCTTTCTTTCTTTCTTTCTTTCTTTCTTTTTTTCTCTCTCTCTCTTAACATAAATAATGACTAAAGAAAGAAAATATAAAAATAACCAATACCATCAAACTATACAAATAAAAAGACAAAAAAAAACACAAAATCTAAATAAATAAATACCAAGAAAATTTTTAAAAAATATCTTCGCCACGTAACCCCCTCCCCCCTCTCCCCCCCCAAAAAAAAAAGTACCGAAAGCTGTCAAACATCCTACAGCTGATCCTACGCTTCCTTCGGGCCAGATAATTGATTAAAAAAAAGGACGCTGGATGCTGGAGGTCCTTCACAATGGAGTGTCAAGCCGGGAGGAGAACATCGACGGAGGAATAGGTAGGCCCGCCTTGGTGAATTTTTTTTTTCTGTCTGTATCTATATCTTTCTTTTTCTCTTTCTCTGTCTATATCTTTCTTTTTCTCTTTCTCTGTCTATATCTTTCTTTTTTTTTTCTCTCTCTCTCGCTCTCTGTCTCTGTCTCTCTTTCTCTCTCTCTCTCTCTCTATCTTTTCTTTCTATCTCTCATCTTTCTCCTCTCTCTGTCTTTCTCTCTCTATCTTCTCTCTCTCTCTCTCTCTCTCTCTCTCTCTCTCTCTCTCTCTCTCTCTCTCTCTCTCTTAACATAAATAATGACTACAGAAAGAAAAGGAAGAAATAACCAATGCCATCAAACTATACATATAAAAAGACCAAAAAAAACACAAAATCTAAATAAACAAATACCAAGAAAAATGAAAAAAAAAATCTCTTCGCCACGTAACCCCCTTCCCCCCCCCCCCCCCCCCCCCCAAAAAAAAAAGTACCGAAAGCTGTCGAACATCCTACACCTGATCCTACGCTTCCTTCGGGCCAGATAATTGATTAAAAAAAAAGGACGCTGGATGCTGGAGGTCCTTCACAATGGAGTGTCAAGCCGGGAGGAGAACATCAAGGAAGGAATAGGTAGGCCCGCCTTGGTGAATTTTTTTTTTCTGTCTGTGTCTATATCTTCTTTTTT
>NC_091572.1:4031229-4033729 GCF_042767895.1 Penaeus vannamei
GAAAAAAAAAAAAGAAAATGAAAACGACAATTAAACCTGGAAACTAATTGTTGAAAAAAAACAAAGAAAATGAAAACGACAATTAAACCTGGAAACTAATTGTTTTTTGTTTTTTTTTTACGGCCAATTAGACTCTTGTCACGAAGAACCGCTTTTATTGACTTTCATATGAATTTCACGACGAGGAAGCAGCATGTGGGGACCTGACACCAAGGAATTGAATAACGTTTAAATCGCATATTGAATTGAATAACGTTTTAATCGCATCAATGTTGCGAATTCTGCTTTACGAAAGTTACGGGGCCGAGCCAGCGTGACGTCACGGGTGCTGGATGCCGCTTCTCTCTGGAGTGAGATGAGGCAATGGCATCTCTTCTTCATTCTCTGCGAAAAATAATTAGCTCAGTGGAAGCACTCGGGAGATTAGGCTTGACGTGTGCAAAGGGAAATTTTCCGTCATTTTCGTGTCTACTGGTTATAATTTCCTGTCGTAAAATATGAGCGAGTTATAGCTTCGTGTAAGAGTGTAACTGTGTGAGTTCTTTTGCATTTAGGTATTTCATTAAAGAAAGGTCTTAATCTCCCACTAGTTAAAATTATAAACACCAACATTCCCAAACCCTGCCTTAATTCATCACAATCCTTTGCTTAAAAAAGAAAAAAACACGTGATCTCTATCCCGTTAACCCCCAAAACGAAAAAAAAAACAAAAGACGATCGCAGAGGGATACAAAAAAGCGCGCGAATTCCACTTCTGGCGGCCATCTTTGTACGCCGAAGAGAATCCAATTATGCGTTATGGAGATTCGAACTCCCGCTGGGGGTATCAACAGCCAACACACGATTTCGACCAGAACAGCGGCCGGAGGGTGAGGGGCCACATTGTTTCCCAGATAAATAAAAAAAAGAAAGAGAGAAAAGGCAGTGGATCTCCGGCCCGGGCACTTGCGGTCACACCAGTGTTAAGCGAGAGAGAGAAGAAAAAAATCGACCGATGTTTCAATACCGGTTTGGCAGATAAAAGTACTAGTATTTTAATGGTGATAACGGTATATGAGAAACAGAGGGAGGGAGGGAGGAAAGTAGGGAGAGGGAGGGAGAGAGGGAGAGAGGGAGAGAGGGAGAGAGGGAGAGAGGGAGAGAGGGAGAGAGAGAGAGAGAGAGAGAGGAAGAGACAGAGAGAGAGAGAGAGAGAGAGAGAGAGAGAGAGAGAGAGTAGAGAGAGAGAGAGGGAGGGGGAGGGAAGAGGGAGGGGGGAGGAGAAAGAGAAAGAAAGAGAGAGAGAGAGGGGGGGGGGGTAGAGGGAGGGAGTGGGAAGGACGGGACTGAGAAAGAGAGAGAAGAGAAAGAGAGGAGAGAGAAAACAGAAAAGAATGGCAACACACTGAAATGAAGAAAGCTGTCACCAAAACAACTGACAAACCAAAAATATAAACATAAAAAAGAAAAATCAGAAATGAGACACTACAATACACACACATAAAAAAGAAAAAAAAAATCAGTGTCATCTTATTTACTTACTTTCTAAACAATTTTTGGGGAAAAGTCACAGTGTGTGTTCTTATTCCCACTGTACATTTTATTTCATTTTCTCTATTTTTAATTTCTCTTTTAATATTTTAATATCTTATTAAAACATACCGTTTGAATTTATATCTATAATCCGGCGCGTCATATTCGTTAATTAAAGGTAATCATAAAAAATTACCTTCACTTCCCATTATTTTCTGATAAATGGTATTCCAAAAAGTGTCATTCAGTGAAATGAAAGTAACAACATATCCCTTCAAAATACAATAACCTCAAGTAATATGCGCGTATAATTTGCCATAATACAACAATATAGAGTAATGGGATACCCGCCATACACGTCATACAAATACTAATACAATTTAATACAATCATTACTTATTTTCCCGCCTCGGTCTGCGCCACAACCAGATCTCGGTGTCACCTTATCTCGCTATAACAACAACAACAAAAACAACAACAAAAAAAAAGGGGGTTCAGCTTCAAAACGAAGGGTATAACCTACTAAACCGCAGAACCCCCCCCCCCTACCCCTCACTCTTCCCTCCTCCTATGAACCTCCTCCTCCTCCACCCTTCTCCCCCCCCTCCCGCCTGTGAACCTCCTTCTCCCCCTTCCTCCACTCTTCTCCCTTCCCCTTATGCGAACCTCCTCCCCACCCCTCGCCTATGAAACCTCCTCCACCCCACCTCCCCTTATGAACCTCCTCCCCACCCCGCCTATGAACCTCCTTCAATTTCTCCTCCCTCCCCCCCCCACCTTATGAACATCCTCCTCCCCCCGCCTTAGAATCCCCTCCCCCCACCTCCTTCCACCCCCATCTCACTCACCCCCTACCCCCACCCTTCCACCCCACCCCACCCCCTCCCCCCCCCCCTGGCCCTCCACCACGCCGCCCGCCCCAAGGTCCTGAACTTCGGAATTACAGGTGAAGCGCCCCCTGAATTTAACCTTCCTTTTCCCCTGGGGT
>NC_091572.1:4046229-4058729 GCF_042767895.1 Penaeus vannamei
CCCACATCCACATCATCATAATCATCATCACTATCGCTCTCCATCACCACCATCACCAACACCAGCATCACTCCTTCAGCATTATCTTTCTCGTTGTCACTTAAACATCAACACAAACCATATATGGCATTAAATATATACACGATCGTATATTCTTAAAGACATGCACCTTTATTTTCCTTTTCTCTTTTCTCTTTCTTCTTTGTTCACTTATTTGTTTATTCACATTTCTCTTACTATACGTTTTAAATTAATGGAAACGTGTGAAAATATTTATGCATCATTATTATTATCATCATCGTCATAATCATTATTATTATATCATTAATATTAGTAAGATGATGAGAGGAATGATGATACTATAATATTTAGTATCATTACTATTCCCATCATACTAGTCATTACCATTATTATTGCTATCATCACTATTATTACCATTATCATCATTCTCATTACTATTATCATTATCATCGTTTTCAGCATTATTATAATTATCATTATTATTACTACTACCATCTTCATCATTATTATCATTATCATCATTATTATAATCATTATCATCATTATCATTATCTTTACCATCATTATCATCATTATTCCCGTCACCATTACTTCACTATCAAACACACAAATCAAAACAATTCATCCCTCACCATAACCATCATTTCACCATCATCACCTTCACGTTCATTATACATTTCGCTCCTTCCTCAAAATCATCATTTCACTTTCATTTTTACTTCACCGTTACCATTATCCATTTCAATCTTCCTCATAAATCATCATTCTGCTTTCATTTCTGCAACTTCACGTTCATTATACATTTCGCTCCTTCCTCCTTTAATATATTTCACTTTCACATTTGTACGTTCATTATACATTTCGCTCCTTCCTCATAATCATCATTTCACTTTCATTTACCTTCACGTTCATTATACATTTCGCTCCTTCCTCATAATCATCATTTCACTTTCATTTACCTTCACGTTCATTATACATTTCGCTCCTTCCTCATAATCGTCATTTCACTTTCATTTACCTTCACGTTCATTATACATTTCCCTCACCTTCCCTTCCTAATAAAAATGAACAAAAAAACGCCCCCAGAGGAACAAAACAATGTTCATCCTTGACTGTTCTATCGCACACTCGAGTCCCAAGCCCACAGTTCAAGGTGACCAAGATAAAAATGTTCAATGAATAAAAGATAATATATGTTCACGCCATCAATAAATGTTCTTCGAGAGGTTACATAAATGCATAATATTTCTCATATTAGAATCGTTAAATTTCTTCGGTGGGGGGATAATTGTCTGGCCATGGGGGGGGGAGGGAGGGGGGAGAGGGAGAGGGAGAGAGGAGAGGGAGAGGGAGAGGAGAGAGGGAGAGGGAGAGGGAGAGATGAGAGATGGAGAGGGAGGGAGAGGGAGAGGGAGAGAGGAATAGAGAGAGAGAGAGAGAGGAGGGGGAGAGGGAGAGAGAGAGAGGAGGGAGAGAGGGAGAGGAGGGGGAGGGAGAAGGAGAGGAGGAGGGAAGGAGAAGGAGAGGGGGAGGGAGAGGGAGAGAGAGAGAGAGAGAGAGAGAGAGAGAGAGAGAGAGAGAGAGAGAGAGAGAGAGAGAGAGAGAGAGAGAGAGAGAGAGAGAGAGAGGGAGAGGGAGAGGGAGAGGGAGAGGGAGAGGGAGAGGAGAGGGAGGGAGGGAGGGAGAGCAGGAGAGGGAGAGGGAGAGGGAGAGAGAGAGAGAGAGAGAGAGAGAGAGAGAGAGAGAGAGAGAGAGAGAGAGAGAGAGAGAGAGAGAGAGAGAGAGAGAGAGAGAGAGAGGGAGAGAGAGGGAGAGGGAGAGGAGAGGGAGAGGGAGGGGGGGGGAGAGAGGGAGAGCGGGAGAGAGAGAGAGAGAGAGAGAGAGAGAGAGAGGGAGAGAGAGAGAGAGAGAGAGAGAGAGAGAGAGAGAGAGAGAGAGAGAGAGAGAGGGGGAGAGAGAGAGAGAGAGAGAGAGAGAGAGAGAGAGAGGGGGAGAGGGAGAGGGAGAGGGAGAGGGAGAGGGAGAGGGAGAGAGGGAGAGGGAGAGAGAGAGAGAGAGAGAGAGAGAGAGAGAGAGAGAGAGAGAGAGAAAGAGAGAGAGAGAGAGAGAGAGAGAGAAAGAGAGAGAGAGAAAGAGAGGGAGGGAGAGAGGAGAGGGAGAGGGAGAGGAGAGGAGAGGAGAGGCAGGAGGCAGAGGGAGAGGGAAAGAGAGAGAGAGGGTGGAGGGAGGGAGGGAGGGAGGGAGGGGAGGAGAGATAGATAGATAGAGAGAGGGAGAATATTGGAATATTGATAATGATACTGATAAAGAAAAAACAAAAATAAAATCGGAATGACAGAACAGCAACAATAACAATAACGACGATAGAACAATAACACCAGAAATCACAGAAAAAAACAAACAACAAAGACAATAACAACACAAACAACAACCCCTCAAAACACACAAAGCCCTACAAACAACACAAACAACTCCAAAGAGCACAAACAAAACCCTAATGAAAAAAAAAAAATAAAAACAACAAAAAACACCCCAAAGCAACACTAACCCCTACAAACATTACAAACAACCCCTAAAAACACAAACACAAACCCCCCCAAAAAAAAAAAAAACTTAAAACACAAAACCCTAAAAAAATACCTAAAAACAACAACCCCCCAAAAAACAACAACAACCCCAACCTGCCTCCGCGCGCCTTCCCTCCGCCTCCTGAGACATCAGCTGCGCCCTTCTCCCTCAGCGCGTGGCCGTCAGCGCCTTCTTCGCCGCCCGCGCCCTCTGCCACGCCCCCCCCCACCCCCACCCCCCCTCCTACAGGCGCCCCCGATTGGAAGACACGTCGATGTTGTCATTCAATAAGTTGATCTTTTATTTCTTGTAAGTTTTGTGTGTGTGTGGCTTAAGAGGGGTTTAGGTTGGTTTGTTTTTATCGTTTTTTTGTTTTTTTGTTTTTGTTATTTGTTTTCATTTTGTGTTTTGCTGTTTTTTATTTGATTTTGTTTTTTATTCTTTGTTACTTGTTTTTATTTTGTTTTTTTCTGTTTTTTTATTGAATTGTATTTCCCATCTTTGTTACTTGTTTTTATTTTGTCTTTTACTGTTCTTTTTCCTTTTATTCTTTTTTTATGGAATGATGATGATGATGATAAAGATCGGGAATCGGGAATAAAAAGATAATGAGAAAATGAAAGAAAAATGGTAATACATCAACTACAATACTGACAATTCTGCAAATTATTTTTTAAATTTTAGTTACTTGTTTATATTTATTTTTTTTACTGTTTTTCCTATCTTTCATCTATCTTTTTTTGATGGAATAAAGATGATGATGGTGATGATGATAAAGATCGGAAATCGTGAATAAAATGATGAGAAAATGAGAGAAAAATGGTAATACATCAACTGACAATTATGCAAATTATTATTTTCTTTATTCTTTATTTTGTTATTTTTTTTTTTTTTTTACGTTTTTTCCCCTATTTTTCATCTATCTTTTTTATGGAATGAGGATGATGGTGATGATGATAAATATCAGGAATCGTGAATAAAATGATGAGAAAATGAAAGAAGAAAAATAGTAATACATCAACTACAATACTGACAATTATGCTAATTATTTTTATCTTAGTTACTTGTTTATATCTATTTTTTTACTGTTTCTCCCATCTTTTTTATGGAATGATGATGAGGATGATGGTGATAAAGATCGGGAATCGTGAATAAAAAGATAATGAGAAAATGAGAGAAGAAAAATGGTAATACATCAACTACAATACTGACAATTATGCAAATTATTTTTTAAATTTGTTACTTGTTTATATCTATTTTTTACTGTTTTTTCCCATCTTTTTTATGGAATGAGGATGAAGATGAGGATGATAAAGATCGGGAATCGGGAACAAAATGATGAGAAAATGAGAGAACAAAAATAGTAATACATCAACTACAATACTGACAATTATGCTAATTATGCAAATGATACGATACACTGCATAGCGAGAGGAGACAAAACCCATCCATCAAGATATGACATCATGTGTTAACTCAAGGGTAAGGTTAAGACGATTTTTTTATTTTCTATTTATTTTTTTATTTTTATTTATTTATTTATTTATTTAGAATTTATTTATTTATTTATTCATCTATTTATTTATCTATTTATCTATTTTTTTTATTAATTTATTTACTTTTTATTTATTATTTTTTTTCTTTTACTTGTTTTCTTTTTTTTGTAATCTCAGCTCATTATTTTCTTCGCAAGAGCAATCCGCCTTCTTGTGTACCGTTATTTATCCTATTTCCATTATCTTTACAACTGCAAGACACACACACACACGCACACACACACACGCACACACACAAATCATCGACCGTATACATCCCCACACACAAGACACACACACACACACGCACACTCACACACACACAAATCATCGACCGTACACATCCCCACACACAAGACACACACACACACACACACACACACACACACACACACACACACACACACACACACACATACACACACACGCACACACACGCACACACATACACACCCATACACACACACCCAGAGACACCTTTCTCCACCCTTGTCTACACCCATGGTCGAATACACACCTGAAAACACCCCTCTATTCCCATCCCCTTTCCTACCCCTTCCCCCTACGCCCCCGGTCACAGCAAAGATACCAGCTCCAGCGCGGGCGTACCCCCATGCCACTGTTGCCAGACCCCCATGAATAAGAGATGCCAGGCGATTTCCATCTTTAGGGGTGAAATTAGCACAATATCGAAACACACGCTGGCCTTGCGGTAGACAGGATCGGTCGCGTCTTCTTCCATCCGGGTTCTACATAAAATAATTTTCTTAAAAAAAATATATATATAATAAATAAATAAATAAATAAAAAAAGAGAGAGAGAGAGAGATAGAGGGAGGGAGGGAGGGAGGGAGGGAGGGAGGGAGGGAGGAGGGAGGGAGGAGGGAGGGAGAGAGAGAGAGAGAGAGAGAGAGAGAGAGAGAGAGAGAGAGAGAGAGAGAGAGAGAGAGAGAGAGAGAGAGAGAGGGAGAGAGAGAGGAGAGAGAGAGAGAGAGAGGGAGAGAGAGAGAGAGAGAGAGGGAGAGAGAGAGAGAGAGGGAGAGAGAGAGAGAGAGAGGGAGAGAGAGAGAGAGAGAGAGAGGAGAGAGAGAGAGAGAGAGAGAGAGAGAGAGAGAGAGAGAGAGAGAGAGAGAGAGAGAGAGAGAGAGAGGGAAAAATAATACATAATAGAATAGTGTGTCCTCGTGAAATTCGTAGAAAATGACGACCCCCATTTATTCATGATTAATTTCCATTTATCTATTCATTTTTTACTTATTCATTTAGCTAGTTTTCTATTTCTTATTGTTTTATTTATCTATCTATACTTTTTATTTATTCAATTTTATTTTCATTTTTATTTATTCTTTTAAGCCAAGAATAATTATAAGAACAAGGCATTCGACTTGTTCATTTTAGCTTCGCAACGGTCAAGATTAGCATTCAAGTCGAGGAAAAAATGTCGTCTCTAAATTTTACGTTTTCTTCTTCAATTCTCTCGGACAGGTTCGTAACTGTAAGTTGATGGAACGAAGTCGAAAATACAAAGGATTTTGATGTTAAAAATGTCGGACTCTTTTAAGATACATGAAGTTGTATTCGCTAACACTTTTTTTTTTTTTTTTTTTAAATCTTTTGCTGTGGTAATGAATGTCGCTAGTAATTGTAATACAGAATAGTTACACTGACGTCGTGTTGAGAATATCACTGATACTGTTCATTTTACAATTTTTTTTTCATATTACAATTATACGGATTATATAAGCGTATACATGTCACCAGGTTGATACTAATTGCATAACAACTAAAAATAAAACTAGAAAATTGTGACAATACTAATAAACTAAAAACTAAACAAAAACAATAATAATCAGCCTACTAAAGAAACAACAATAACAACAAGCAACGCCAACAAGGACAAAACTAATCACAAAACAGAAAGACCATGTTCTGGCACTATTTACATCCGCGTAAATCTGTTATCTGCCTCAAAAATCGGAAAAAAAAAGATAGAAAGGAGAGCTCACACGGTCAACACTCTTCACTGGGGCAGAGATAGTTCCAAATGACCGATTCCACACACACATACACACACATACACACACACACACACACACACACACACACACACACACACACACACAATCCACAATACACAATTCTCTCTACTCCACCAACGCGTGACCGATCCTCCACACAGAGCCATAAGAGCCATTTACGTTCGCATTACATAATGGGATAAAGAAAAAAAGAAAGAAAACTGATGTTAAAATCTGTAAGTATTTAAACCATTCTTTTTCGTTTTCTCT
Organism: Penaeus vannamei; assembly: GCF_042767895.1. Classification (NCBI taxonomy): domain Eukaryota; kingdom Metazoa; phylum Arthropoda; class Malacostraca; order Decapoda; family Penaeidae; genus Penaeus; species Penaeus vannamei. The sequence goes on from NC_091572.1 coordinate 4,052,641, forward strand.
AAATATATTTACTAATGATTGTGGCAAATGCAGAAAAAAATAGTTTGAATGAGAGCAAAAGCTATATAATCGCCTCTCTCTTACAGTTATCCAATCCCACTCACACTTTTTCTTTACATATACCCCTCTACCTTTCCATAGGCCTACCTCACGATCGCCCCCCTCCTCCAAACCAAAACAAATGACCAAATTCCTCCTAAACTTAAATCACTTATTCCCACCACACTCTGGCTCTTCAGAACGGCCAACAAACCACCCCTTTATGCGCCGGAAGTTCACACCCGCAGCGTGGCATGAAGTTTTCACACGCCCATGAAAAACATTAACCTCTGAGTCGCGCCGAAATCACTGCCATTCCGCGCCATCTATTGACGACGACATAAAGCACTGGCGGAATTGTAGGTTCGACTTTTGCAAGATGGTTATCAGTGATGGACTTCTTATCGTACTGTGAAAAAAGGGGAAGAATACGTCATAAATATATATAATCAAGTTGAAAATACGTCATAAATATATATAATCAAGTTGAAAATACAGCATAAATATATATAATCAACTTGAGTAATAAAAAGAGATGTTTTGCTGTAACAATGACGTGTAATGGGAATTATGATGGCGATAGCTAAAACCTACCAATTTGTAAAGACCGCCGAAAATACGACAACAATAACAAAATCAAAGAAACGTGATACCAACTGATTTATATTTCTTATCATAAATTCTCATGAAGTTAATATATTCACGATCTCAAACTAACTTTCATGGGTTAATAAACGAACAATCTAAAGCGTTTAATGAAGAGTATTTTCGTGAATAATTAATATCATCACCAGTTTCATTAACATACTCGCTGTACAAGCACTGACTCCAATGGTTAATAGTAAGTTCAGTGCTTTAAGATAAACCTATAATTCAACATAAGTGTTTATGTGAGTCTTTCTCTCTTCTCATTTATCAATACATCTTTATCATAACGTCTAGATGTTGTTCATTTATTAATTTAATGCACAAAAAGAAGAGCAAAAAGAAAAGAAAAGAGAAAGAAAGAAAGAAAGATAAAAAACAATTCTCTCTTACTTTAGAACCAAACGATATTTTGGCAAACAAATAAACGCACACCTAAATAAGTTAAATAAATCTCTGCCACCACAGGAGTACGAAAATGTAAAGCGAATGTCTTGTCTTTTTACCTTCTCTTTTTCCTCTCTCTCTCTCTCTCTCTCTCTCTCTCTCTCTCTCTCTCTCTCTCACTCTCTCTCTCTCTCTCTCTCTCTCTCTTTGTAAATGTCGGCTTCGTCTATTCCTTCGCAAATGCAACACAGATCAACCATGACTACGGTTTTTATTACAACGTTTTATTTTTCATTTTCTCTCAACACAGTGATTTTCTTCTTCTTTTTTTAAGAAAAAGAAGTCTTGATGGCGAGTGTCTCTGTTGCCTCTTGGTTACTGTTTCCTGACAAAGTTTCTGCGGTTTTATAGCGTCCATTAGCCACCGTGCATGTCACAGAACGATCATTCCCCCGCACGCTTAGCTACGAGTTCTCACAATTAAAGAAAAAAAGGCATTATCTCCCGAATGTGTTTACTGCCGCTTAACTCCCACAAGAATAAATCAAACCGCAATTTAGCATTTCTCATTTATCATCATCCCCTTGGAGGAATCGCGATTAACCAAGCATAAATTAGGGAAAACAGATCATCCCACATCCTCCTCCGATTTATTCGCCTCCGACACTGGCTGTCCGGCGCTCGACCAAGGACAAAGACCACCACGAATTTGGCGGGAATTAAAACCTCGAGAAAATGTTGACAATCCGGTTTTCTTTTAAAAAAACGAGAGGTCTGTTGCTCTCAATGTGTCGTCTGGCCATCATAATCAAGAATAATTAACATAATGGTAGTTGCTGTCGGTCACCCTGATTAGCTTCCGAACGGCTTACGAATGTTATAAGATCTCTTTTGTTCTGACAGTTAGTGGTTTTCTGCTTCTGTGTGACATCTCTGCTGAAAGTTGATTATAGCTGCATCTCTTTTTATGAAGTTCGAAGTACAGACACTATCTAGGTGAGACTTTTAAGGATATCAAACGAGCAAATCTAGAAATTATGAGTTTGAAAGCGAAATGACAAGTTGAAGGAGTTATTCAGAGATAACACTGGTTCGAATTTTAGTTTTTTCCTTTTAATTTTAAGACGTGATATAATGCATCAATCTTTCCGTCCTTTTTTTATAACGAGACAGATAGACTATCCTGGGGCTTAGGTGTTCTAAAGCACGCTCGGCAACTCGCCATATAAGCTGCCTGATAACCTAATATAGAATCGACAGGGATAACAGATGGTCTATCGCATAAGGAATGACCTGGTGCACGTATCTCGACCTTTCGACAAATTGGCAACTATCAAAATATCATTGAACGTTTATGAGAGAAAAGAGAATGGTAGAAATATCACTCCATTCTCATATTTCACGAAGCAAGTTTGTTCTAAGGCCGACAACATGAAGCGTTAAAAGTATACGCGTTTGTGCCTCTTTTTCCTTCTTCCATTTCTCTCTCTCTCTCTCGCTCTCTCGCTCTCTCTCTCTCTCTCTCTCTCTCTCTCTCTCTCTCTCTTCTCCCTCTCTCTCTCTCTCTCTCTTCTCTCTCTTTCCTCTCTCTCTCTCTCTCCCCTCTTTCTCTCTTCTCTCTCTCCTCTCTTCCTCCTCTTCTCTCTTCTCTCTCTCTCTTCTCTCTCTCTCTTCTCCCTCTCTCTCTTCTCTCTCTCTCCTTTCTTTCTTTTTTTGCCAACAGAGCATAAACTCTATTTAGCCGACTCTCTCTCGCTAACAACTCTCGCCCACCTTCCCCACACCCACCCACGAAGCCGCCCAAAGTCTCCCTCTACCTCTCCTCCCGAAAAGCCAGGGTAAAGCCGCCCATTGATCTAACTGCCGCTCTCTCTCGGCATCGTTAACAACCGAACCGCCTTTCCCAGAGTACGAATGCTAATTAGGGCAAGTCAGTCATCTCGGGTTTATCCTTGAGGCCTCCCACTCGGCGTCAGTTGTCTGTCCGTCTGTCTGTCTGTCTGCCTCTCCTTCTCCCTGCTACTTCTTATATTTCTTCTTCTTCTTCTTCCTCTTCTTCTCCTCATTCTCCGTCTTCTCCCTCCCTTTCCTTTCCCTCTCTCTCTCTTCTCTCTCTCTCTCTTTTCTCTCTCTCTCTCTCTCTCTCTCTCCCTCTCCCTCTCTCTCTCTCTCTCTCCTTTCTTTCTTTTTTGCCAACGAAACATAAGCTGTATTTAGCCGACTCGCTCTCGCTAACAACACCGCCCACCTTCCCCACACCCACCCACGAAGCCGCCCAAAGTCTCCCAACTACCCACTCCCTCCCGAAAAGCCAGGGTAAAAGCCGCCCATTAAGAATAACTGCCGAATTACGCTTTACGGCATCGTTAACAACCGAACCGCCTTTCCCAGAGTACGAATGCTAATTAGGGCAAGTCAGTCATCTCGGGTTTATCCTTGAGGCCTCCCACTCGGCGTCAGTTGTCTGTCCGTCTGTCTGTCTGTCTGCCTCCCTCTCCTTCTTCTTCTCCCTTTCCTGCTACTTCTTGTATTTCTTCTTCTTCTCCTTCTTCTCCCTTTCCTGCTACTTCTTGTATTTCTTCTTCTTCTTCTCCTTCTCCCTTTCCTGCTACTTCTTGTATTTCTTCTTCTTCTCCTCCTTCTCCATTTCCTTCTACTTCTTATATTTCTTCTTTTTCTTCTCCTCCTCCTCCGTCTTCTCCTTCTCTCTCTCCCTTTCTCCCTCTCCCACCCTCCCCCTCTCCCTCCCCCTCCTCCTCTCTTCCTCTCCCTCTCCCTAGCCAGTCATCTGTTTGCGTCTTTCTGGATAACTGTTAAGAGCTCTGCGAGTGGGGGGTGGGTGGGTGGGGGATGGGGGTGTAATTGTACATTCTAGTGAAACGGCTTGCTCTTTGGTGGTCTGCCGGATAGCTCTTTATCTGGTCTCGCTGTAGAGTTGGTCTGTGCATTGTTTTTTTTATTTTCTGGATGCTTCATCTTCGCGAACGAAAGTAATTTTTTAGCTAAATGTTTTTTTTTGTTTGTTTGTTTTTACCTTTACAAAATTCGTTTCTTATTTTTTATGGAAAAGATTTTTTTTTGTTTGTCTGTTTGTTGACACAAAAGGAACTTTTCGTTTGTTTATACAAAGACAATCGCCAGTTTATTCAATTTGTATTGATGGGGCTTCTTTCTCTTCACACACAAACACACACACACACACACACACACACACACACACACACACACACACACACACACACACACACACACACACACACACACACACACACACACACACACACACACACATACACACACACGACGAGCCTCCCGGAAGTCGAAATTAGGGCGAACAAACGAAGCCCAAGTCTAATCATCTTAATTGCGATTCACATTCGAACAGATCAAAAGAGCACAACCTTTTTCTTTCTTTCTTTACCGGAATGAAAAAAAACAAAACAAGAATAAAGGAAGTAAGCATAACCGTCGTTGTTTTTTTCTTCTTTCTTCCTTTCTTTCTTTCTTTCTGACGAAAACGAAAAAATCAAAAGGAATTTTTAAAAAAGGTTAAAAATAATAGAAACTGTTCAATCTCTCCCAAACCACACACAGACAAAAAAATAAGAAAATAATAATAAAAAATAAAATAAGATAAAATAAATAGTTATAAGATGAATTCCTCTTTATAAAAAATTCCCAGAAGTTTCGCGTCACGATGTCCATGATTCCTGCCGATCAATGGGGGGGGGGGGGGGAGGCTGCAAACATCCCTTGTTTATCTTGAGGAGAGGGAAGGGGAGGAGGGGAAAAGGGGAAAGGGGAGGAGGGGGAGGGGGAAAGGAGAGGGAAAGGAGGGAAAGGGGGGAGGGGGAAAAGGAGAGGGGAGGGAAGGAGGGAAAAGGAGGAGGGGGAGGGGAGGAAGGAGGGAAAGGAGAGAGAGGGAGGGAGGAAGGCGATGGAGAAAGGGAGGAAGGAGGGCAGGGGGATAAAAGAGAGGGAAGGAGAGGGGAGAGGGGGGAAAGAGAGGGAAAGGTGAGAGCAAGGGGAAAAGGAGAGAGGGGAATGGGAGCAGAGGGGTAAAGGAGATGGGAAGGGGAGGAAAGGAGAAAAGGAGAGAGGAAGGGGGAAAGAAAAGGGGGAGGGGAGCAGGAGAGAAAAGGAAAGGGGGAGAGGTGCAGGGAGAAAGGGAAAGGGAGAGGGGGAAGGAGGGAAAAGGAGAGAGGGGAGAGGAAGGGGAGGAGGGGATAAAAGAGATGGTAGGAAGAGGAGGGGGGAAGGGGGAAGACGAGGAGGGAGGTGGAGGGAGGAAGGGGAAAGGGGAGGAAGGGGGAAAAGAATTTGGGGAGGGGAGCAGGGGAGAAAAGGAAAGGGGGGGAGAGGGGGGAGGGAAGGGGATGCTGTGTATGGGACCGTCACGAAGCCCGCCATTACCCCGTCCAGGAGATAAATGCCCTGCAGAAGACGAGGCTGCCGCGTCTTCCCTTCGTGCCTTTGCCTACTTGTATTTTTTATTTATTTTTATTTATTTATTTTTTTTTTTGGCGTAGTTCTTTTTTCTAATTATTATTATTATTTTATTTATTTATTTTTTGGCGTAGTTGTTTAGTCTTTTTTTGTCTTCTTGTTTTCCTTCTTTTTTGTTGTGGTTCTTCTTGCCTTCTTATTTTCTTTCTTTTTCGTTTTTCTATTTAAAGTTTGTTTCCCTTAGTTCTATCTTTTTATTGTTTTTTTTTTTTTAAAGATTGCTTCCTTTTTTTCGTTCTTATTTAGTCATTGTTGCCTTGTCTTTCTCTTTTTCATTTTTTATTACGTTTTCGTTTCCTGATCTCCCCCTTTTCGCTATTATCAGTATTATTTTTTATTTTTTTTATTTATCTAATTTATCTATTTTTCATTATTATTATTTTGCTTTCCTATCTCCCTCCTTTTTGTTTTTATTACGCCTTTTGTTTCATTCTCTCTCTTTTTCTTCTTTCTTATCGTCTCTATTTTCAAACTTCTTTTTTCGTTCTTATTAAGCTTTTACTTCCTTATCT
>NC_091572.1:4063729-4083729 GCF_042767895.1 Penaeus vannamei
AATGACAGTCCCGAAATTACAGGTATTCGGTAACCGGCGACCGGATGTCCCTCGCACCTCCCGCCAACCACTTTTCCGGAGTTCAAGCGACCGCGTGTACTGCCGACGGGGGGGGAGGGGGAGAGAGAGAGAGAGAGAGAGAGAGAGAGAGAGAGAGAGAGAGAGAGAGAGAGAGAGAGAGAGAGAGAGAGAGAGAGAGAGAGAGAGAGAGAGAGAGAGAGAGAGAGAGAGAGACAGAGAGAGAGAGAGAGACAGAGACAGAGACAGAGACAGAGAGAGAGAGAGAGACAGAGAGAGAGAGAGAGAGAGAGAGAGAAAGAGAGAGAGAGAGAGAGAAACGAGAGAGAAAGCAGAAGTGAAGAGAGAGAGAGAGAGAGAGAGAGAGAGAGAGAGAGAGAGAGAGAGAGAGAGAGAGAGAGACCGCGGGGTCAAAATTCTCTACGGACATTTAATCGTGTCCGCCAGAGCAGGGGACTTTCGTTCGAGTATCCAAATGCGGTTGATGAGACCGTGAATTAAGATTTTTTTTGTTGTTGTTGTTCACTTATTCATTTCTTTTTCAATATGCAAATGCGGTTGATGAGACCCTGAATTAAGATTTTTTTTCACTTATTCATTTTTTTTATTTACTTATTCATTTCTTTTTCAATATGCAAATGCCGCTTATAAGACCCTTGAATTAAGATGTTTTTTTATTATTTGTTCATTTATTCATTTCTTTTTCAATATGTAAATGCCGCTTATAAGACCCTGAATTAAGATGTTTTTTTTGTTCACTTATTAATTTTTTTTCAATGTGTAAAGGCCGCTTATAAGACCCTAAATAAAGATTTCTTATTTGTTCACTTATTCATTTATTTTTCAATATGTAAAAAAATTCCCGTTGATGAGACCCTGAATTAAGATTTTTTTTTGTTGTTGTTCATTTAATTCATTTCTTTTTCAATGTGTAAAGGCCGCTTATAAGACCCTAAATAAAGATTTCTTATTTGTTCACTTATTCATTTATTTTTCAATATGCAAATGCCGCTTATAAGACCCTGAATTGAGATTTTTTTTTTATTTGTTCATTTATTTTTCAATATGTAAATACCGCTTATAAGATCCTGAATTAAGATGTTTTATTTGTTCACTTATTCATTTCTTACACTGAATAAATGAAATATCTCATTGACCTCTAAATTAACAATATATTACACACAGCAAACACGATTCAAAACAGCGATTATCATTACCACTTTATATCCACCACCGCCATCAGCTCCTCCCACAACCTTCTCCTCCTCCCCCCTCCCCCACAACCTTCTCCTACCCCTACAACCTTCTCCTCACCCCCCACAACCTTCTCTAATAACCCCTACAACCTTCTCCTCCCCCACACACAACCTTCTCTTCCCCCTTCCCCCACAACCTTCTCCCCCCCTCCCCCACAATCTTCTCCTCCTCCCCCTCCCCCACAACCTCATCCTACTCCCCCTACCCCCACAACCTTCTCCTCCCCCCTACAACCTTCTCCTCCTACCCTCTCCCCCACAATCTTCTCCTCCTCCCCTTCCCCCACATCGTTATTCTCCTCTCTCCCCCATAACCTCATCCTACTCCCTCCCTCCTCTCTCCTACCCCTACAACCTTCTCCTCGTCCTCCCCCACAATCTTCTCCTCCCCCTCCCTCACAACCTCATCCTACTCCCTCCCCTACAACCTTCTCTACTCCCTCCCCCACACCTTCTCCTCCTCCTCCCCACAACCTCATCCTCCTCCCCCTCCCCCACAACCTTCTCCTACTCCCTCCCCCACAATCTTCTCCTCCTCCTCCCCCCACAACCTTCTCCTCCTCCTCCCCCCGATCAGAAAATAATCACATTTCCCTTCACCATATGGCAATCCTTTGATCCTAATCACCACTTTAAAACACGTAATTGCTTTATACGAACCACGCCTTGTCCTCCCACTACAAAAAAAAATATACATAACGGAATCATACGTAAATAATCATGATATATAAGGCAAAGTTAGAGGATTACTTATGATTTAACAAGCAATCCTTTGATCTTAATCACCACTTTAAAACACATAATTGCTTTATACGAACGACGCCATGTCCTCCCACTACGAAAAAAAAAAATATATATATATATATATATATATATATATATATATATATATATATATATATATATATATATATAACGGTTTAACAAGCGACTTAATTGGACAGTTCGTTATAATTGTCCGAGATACGACCCAGCGAATATTCATATATACGGACATGCATATATACAGAAATAAATGCATATCTGTCTATCTGTCTCGTATACATTTATCTATCTATCTATCGGGTAGATATACATGTCTAGACTGATAGATATACATAATAGATATGTATCTATTCTTTGGGTCGGGCCTCGCACAATTTTAACTGGACGAATAACACCAAAGACTAATTAATTAACACTAATTAATAATAAAATACAGTTTCGACGCATACTTAGTCACAGACAGATATAATAGTGTGTTCTTTCTTATTTTTTTTTAAAACTTTGCAGGACCTTCGCTCGTCTATTAACTACAGTATTGCTGATAATTTGTCTTCCAATATTGATTATAAAAGATTATCAAATTTAAACTACTGCTATTTTTTTCTTCATTATCTTAAATACAAATATATAACAGATCTGTATACTCTAACCTTACAAAAATAATAGCAAATAATGAAATACATAATAGATACATAAATACATATATAGATAGATATACATTAATAGATAAGCACATAAATGAAGAGCTAAATAAATAAATACATAATAGATAAATGAATAGACTGATAGATAAGTAAGTAAATAAAGAATTAGATAAATAATTACATCATAGATAAATAATTACATAACAGATAAATGAATATTTACATAAATAGATAGATATAGACTGATAGATAAGGACATAAATACAGATATAAACCAATACATACAAAAATGGATAGACATAGACTGATAGATAAGGAAATAAATACAGATATAAACGAATATATATATATATATATATATATATATATATATATATATATATATATATATATATATAGACATAGACTGATAGATAAGGAAATAAATACAGATATAAACGAATATATACAAAAATAGATAGACATAGACTGATAGATAAGGAAATAAATACAGATAGAAACGAATACATACAAAAATAGATAGACAGAGACTGATAGATAAGGAAATAAACACAGATCTAAATAAACACACAAACAGATAAACAGACAAACAAATAGAGAAACAACCTCACCCTGAACTAGACTGATGGTCAAGGACACACAAACGAGTCGAAAGCGAGAGCGACTGACCGTGACAGGAGACGAGGAGGAAAATAATTTCAAGAAGGAAAGGGAAGAGGGAGGAACCAGGAAGGAGGAAGCGGAATAACCGGGGGAAGGGAGGGGAGGGTGGAAGGGGAGGGGAGGGGAGAGGAAGGGGAGGGAGGAGGGAAGGGAGGGGAGGAGAGGGAGGAGGAGGGGGAGGAAGGGGAGGGAGGAAGTGGAGGGGTAAGCGGAAGAACCGGAGGGAAGGGAGGAGAGGTGGGAGGAAGGGGTAGGGAGGAGAGGAGGGAGGGAGGGAGGGAGGAAAGGAAGGAAGACGAGGGGTAGGGAAGGGAGGAAAGGGAGGAAGAGGAGGAAGGGGAGGAACGGGAGGAGAGGGAGGAAGGGGAGGGGAGGAAAGGGAGGAGAGGGAGGGAGGGAAGTAAGGAAGACGAGGGGTAGGGAAGGGAGGAAAGGGAGGGAGAGAAGAAGGGAGGGAAGGGGGAGGATGAGGAGGGGGAACAGGAGGAGAGGGAGGAATGGGAGGAGGGAGGAAAAGGAAGGAAGACGAGGGGAGGGGGGAGAGGGGGAGGGAGGGAGGGGAGGGGTAAATGCCATCGCCCGGCGCCTGAGAACCACTAAGCCTGAACATTTTACCTTAGGCAGCCTGGACGAGCCGAAGAGCAAGTGTGGTTGATGGTTGTGGTTGTGGTTATTGATGGTTGGTTATTGATGTTTTTTTTTTGTTTTTTTTTGGCTGATGGTTGGTTATTGATGTTTTTTTTTAGCTGATGGTTGTGGTTGTTGGGTGATGGGTGGTGGTTGTGGTTGTTGTTGGTCGTTGGTTGGTTATTGATGTTTTTTTAGCTGATGGTTGTGGTTGTTGGGTGATGGTTGGTGGTTGATGGTTGTGGTTGTTGATGGTTGGTTACTGATTTTTTTTAGCTGATGGTTGGTTATTGATGGTTGTGGTTGTTGGTTGGTTATTGATGTTTTCTGACTGATGGTTGTGGTTGTTGGGTGAGGGGTGATGGTTGTGATTGTGGTTGTTGTTGGTTGATGGATTTTAGCTGATGGCTGTGGTTGATGGTTCTAGTTGATGTTCTTGGCTGATTGTAGTGGTTATTGATGGTTGTGGTTGTTGGTTGGTTGGTTATTGATGTTTTTTTTAGCTGGTGGCTGTAGTTGATGGTTGTGGTTAATGGTTTTTAGCTGATGGTTGGTTATTGATGGTTGTAGTTGTTGTTGGTTGATGGCTGTGGTTGTTGATGGTTGATGGTTGGTTATTGATGTTTTTAGCTGATGGCTGGTGTTGATGGTTGTGGTTGTTGGTTGATGGTTCTTAGCTGATGGTTGTGGTTGTCGCTGGTTGTGGTTACTGGTTACTGGTATTTTTTGGCTGATGGTAGTGGTTGTTATTAGTTGTGGCTGATGGTTGATGACTGGTAACTGGTGGCTGGTTATTGATGTTTTTTGGTTGATGGTTATGGTTGTTGTTGGTTGTGGTTAATGGTTATTGATGTTTTTTGACTGATGGTTGTGGTTGATGACTGGTGGCTGATGGTTGGTTACTGATGGTTTTTGGCTGATGGTTGTGGTTGTTGTTGGTTGTGGTTGATGGTTGATTGACTGATGCTTGGTTGCTGGAAGTCGGTCCTCACCTGGAAGATAAAAACGAATGGTTATTGCAAGTAGTTGAAGATTAATTGTCGTCTTAGTGACAACATGGTTATTATCATTATATTCTATAGTGCTTATTTAATTTCCTAATTATGTAATATTTCTCTTTGTAATTCAAATTCTGCCTACAGCTTTGCCCTATTCTCCTAAAATATATAAAGCTAAATAAATAAAGAACACGAAGGAAGAAAGAGGAAGGAAGAAAATAAATAAAGAATAAAAAGAAAAAAGAAAGAAAAAGAAAAAATAGAAGAAAGAAGAAAAAGAAGAAACAGTCGAAAGAAAAGTACACATAAAAATAAAAACTGACAAAAAAGCATAAAAAAACACACACACATACATCACAAAACATACAAGTCTAGCATACCCTTACAACGCATTCTCCACAACACAACCGACACACACACACACACACTCTAACCGAACAGTAAACACCAGAACTAAAACACGTAAACTGATCGAAAGAGGGGGGTTGGGGGTGGGGGTGGGGGATAGGGGGGATCACAGTACACCCAGGGATTATGCTAATTAGATGCTAAACACCTGACGCGGAGTTTTCCTTCGAGTGTGACAGGTGTATACATAAAACGGGAAATCATGGTCAAGGGGCGTATGGGGGAGAGAGAGAGAGAGAGAGAGAGAGAGAGAGAGAGAGAGAGAGAGAGAGAGAGAGAGAGAGAGAGAGAGAGAGAGAGAGGGAGGGAGGGAGGGAGGGAGGGAGGGGAGAGAGAGAGAGAGAGAGAGAGAGAGAGAGAGAGAGAGAGAGAGAGAGAGAGAGAGAGAGGGAGGGAGAGAGAGGGAGAGAGAGAGAGAGACAGAGAGTTACAGAGAGAGAGAGAGAGAGAGAGAGAGAGAGAGAGAGAGAGAGAGCGAGAAAATCGACAATTCGCTCAAAAAATGGACAAAATTTCAGAAAACTGTCAAAAAAATTGACGGAAGAAGTGCTAGTGTGACAGCACCATTAGCCAACCTTTTAACAAAGATCAGCAGAATCATAAGCATTAAATTCCTTAAATCAAATTAAATTCCATCATAAAAACCTCCATTAAAGTTCTCTCACCAACGGGCGTAAAATTTAATGCGTATTCGAGGCGTAAATTACAAGACCTCATTTATGACTTTTTTTTTTCTCTCTCGTGACTCGCCAGGTACGCCACTTCCGGTTGTGTCACGGGCCATTGCTTTTCCTTCCCTTTAACTCGCCTTTTGTTTTATTCCCTCTTTCGCTTTCTTTTAGGGTTTGAAGGACGATAGTTTTCGCTTTTATTAATTCGGTTCTTGTTTCCTTCTTTCGTTTATTTATTTTATTTTATTTATTTTATTTTATTTTTTTTTTTATTTTCATTTTTTGCTTTGATGGACGGTAGTATTTTCCTCTTTTTTATTCTTCTATTTCTTTACTCTTCCTTTTTTTTATCTTTATTTTTTGCTTTTGGTGGACGGTACCTTTCCTCTTTTTAATTCACTTTCTCTTCATTCCCTCTTTCTTTTCATATTATGTTTCCTTTTCCTTTCAATAATTCCTTCCTCCAAAACACGTATTAATTCACATTTTTTGTTCATTGCTTTCGTCTCCTTCATATTCCTTCCCGTTCTCAACGGACGATAGTCCTCCTTCCCCTTTTAATTTGACCTATTCTTCATTTATCCCTTTTGCTGATTCCATCTTTTTCCATCTTCCATCTTTTTTTTATCACCTAACCAAGAAAATGCAAAATTGATCAAAGGTTTATTCATCAACTTGCTCTCTCTTTTATTCTCTCTCTCTCTCCCTCTCCCTCACCCTCTTTTACTCTTACTCTCTCTCTCTCTCTCTCTCTCTCTCTCTCTCTCTCTCTCTCTCTCTCTCTCTCTCTCTCTCTCTCTCTCTCTCTCTCTCTCTCTCTCGGTCTCTCTCTCTGTCTTTCTCTCTCTTTCTCTTTCTCTCTCTCTCTCTCTCCCTCTCCTCTCTCTCGACCCTCTCCTCTCCCTCCTCTCCTTCACCCCCTTTACCTCTTCCTCTCTCTTTCTCTCTCCCCTTCCTCTCCCCCTTCTTTTACTCCTCCTCTCCCCCTATCCTTCTCCCCCATCCATACCCACACGAACACCACAGCGCGCAATCTGTCACACTTTCATTTCCATTTCCGACCTTCAGCGTGACGGAGTGAAATAGGCCTATACACTCTCGCCGTGAAAGATCAACGGGGACTGTATATCGCGTGATAAAGAGTGAGAGAGAGAGAGAGGGAGGGGAGAGGGGGAGAGAGGAGGGAGGAGGGAGGAGAGAGGGAGGGGAGAGGGGAGAGAGGGGAGGGAGGGAGGGGAGGGAGAAAGGAGGGGGATGGAGGGAGGAGAGGGAGGGAGGGAGAGAGAGAGAGAGAGAGAGGGAGAGTGAGAGAGGGAGAGAGTGAGAGAGAGAGAGAGAGAGGGAGAGAGAGAGAGACAGAGAGAGAGAGAGAGAGAGAGAGAGATAGATAGAGAGAGAGAGAGAGAAAGAAACAAAGAGAAAGAAAGAAAGAAAAAAAGAAAGAGAAAGAGAGACCCATCCACGCACATGTATCATCTCAGCACACACCGCCACCCCTTTCTATCGCCCTCCCCCCCTACCTACCCCCCCCCCCTCCCCCACCTGCGTCCGACCTTCGCTAATGGAGGAATTTGACACATTCTCCAGGTGTGAAATTCCTTCTTCAAACGCTTAAATTCGGCGAGTAAACAACAACACTAACAAACAGGAATAACAAGCGGAATAAAACAACAACGGCACAAACAAACAGGAGTAACAAACGGAAAAAAAACAAAGGCACAAACAAACAGAAGCAACAGACGGCGCAAACTATAGCAGTAACAGGAAAAAAAAAACAATACAAACATGAGTGAAGGAAAAAAACACAAACAAGAGGGAAAAAACACACACAAAAAAATAAGATTAAACAAACCAAACAAACATGAGTAAAACACAAGAGCAAAACCAAAAATAAGATTAAACAGCCGAAACAAACAACACAAACAAACACGAGTAAAAAAAACACAAACAAGAGTAAAAACAAAAAAGAAAAAAATAATAAGATTAAACAACCCAACCAACCGCAAACAAGCATGAGAAAAAACACAAACAAGAGAAAGAAAACACAAACAAATAAGATTAAACAACCCAACCAAACGCAAACACGAGAAAAAAAAAACACAAACAAGACTAAAAAAAAAAAATTTACCAACCCAACCAACCAACCAACCCCCAACCCTCCAGACCCCCAACCCCTTCCCTCCCTCCTCCCTCTTGCCACCCCTTTTCCCCCCCCCCCACCCCCCAACAAACCAAACACCGGAACCCCCACCGACGCAAAAACAACCCACCGACGCCCAACAACAGGAAGACCCGGCCGGAGGGGGGGGGGGGGAAGACGCGCCCAGGAGACACGCCGTCAGGAGCCGAGGAGCCGGAAGGTGTCAGCTCAGTCCAGTTCGCACGGTCAGCTCCTTCCTTCTTCGCGCTGACGGAGGGATTGCTCGTGTGAGCGTGTCGTGTGTCTGGGAGGAGGGGAGGGAGGGAGGGAGGGAGGGAGGGAGGGAGGGAGGGAGAGGGAGGGAGGGAGGGAGACAGAGAGAGAGAGAGAGAGAGAGAGAGAGAGAGAGAGAGAGAGAGAGAGAGAGAGAGAGAGAGAGAGAGAGAGAGAGAGAGAGAGAGAGAGAGAGAGAGAGAGAAACAGAGACAGAGATAGATAGATAGAGAATAATAACAAAATGGAGACTGAAATGGGAGAATGTCATAGCAGAATGGACATTCAAAATTCTTCATTACAGCTGCTCTCGTATTTCCTGCTTTCCGCTGTTGTTGTTTTTTTTTTCTCTCTCTCCCTCTCCCTCCCTCCCTCCCTCCCTCTCCCTCTCCCTCTCCCTCTCCCTCCACACCTCTCGAGTCGTGACGTCCGCGACGGCGATGTCTCTCTTACGTCAAAAAAAAGGCGTATCGATTCGACCAATGGAGTCTCGTGATTAAATGGATATTAATCATTCACTGGATAGAAGTTGAATATCTTTCTTGGGGAAGAGATTCACTCGCGGTTCTTGAGGCAAAAGCATCGGACTTATACCCGACATGGAAATTCAAAACAGCAATTATAATAATAATAATAATAATAATAATAATAATAGCAAGTATAATAATAATAATAATAATAATAAAATAATAATAATAATAATAATAATAATAATAATAATAATAACAACAATAATAATAATAATAATAATAACAATAACAACAACAACAATAATATTAATAAGTGCAGAGAATTCAAGTTCTTTTCAAGTCGCAGCTAAAAAGAAAATTGAAAATCAGGATCCACCACAGCTCTAAAACCAATCCTACCATACTATACCCAACCCTTCCCAATCCCCGAATGGAACGATAAGCGACCCAGCATAACCCCTTCCCTCTGCATTACACGACACAAAAATCCACACAATTCCCTCTAGACTCAACGAACCGTTACAATGTCAACAAAAAAAAAAAAAACCTTTGCAACATGCCAGGTCACCTTCATTCATTGGTGCAAGGGGCTCTGTTGCAGTTGCCTTCCTCGTGTTAGTAATAATATTCGTGTTTGCATTTCAACAGCAACTCGCCTGCGATATCGGGTGGGTCAAATAATCGATTATATATTCCTTTCTTCGTATTTTCATCATCATCAAGTCATTAATTTATCTTCAGTATTAGGAATTGTATTAAATACGTCGATGTTAGGATGGTAGGGATAAGATCTATAAAGAAAACACGGACATTCTGTGTTGAGTTTCTACCTGGCATTCCTTCAGGTATTCAAGTAACAAAATAAACCGAATATAAAAAAAAAAAAATGCGACAAAAATACGTGTACCCTTCTATAACCCATTCTCCCCCTCAATCCCCACCCCACCCCACCCCACCCCCACACCGTCCCTCCCTCCACATCTTTCTCTCCTCACTCTCAATCGCTTTTAGAGTGACCCCAAAAAATCGACCTGTCATTCTATTCGCCTCTGCTGTTGCGGCAGAGGTTGCACACCACACCTGTCAACGTGTGATGCAGTCCAGCCATTTCACTGCGTCTGAGTGCAGCAAATCCGTAAAGATATAATAATTCTTAACTGAAAATATACCGCAAACCAATTATATTCTTCTTGGAAAAATACCACACAGTCGCTTATTCCTTGGCACCTGAACTTTTACACCATATCAGTCTCGCAAACCTCCTCTGTACTGCATATAAGAAAACGTTCTATACCAAAACAACACAACAACAACAACCTTCAACCATTCACAACCACGACCTCCTCCATCCACAACCACGACCTCCTCCATCCACAACCACGACCTCCTCCATTCACAACCACGACCTCCTTCCGACGTGCTCCCCGACGACCGCAAAGGTGTCCCAAGACGTGTGTTCGCGGACAGGTGTTACAGAACCACCTGTGGAGCCCACCTGCTGCGCCGACACGAAGCCCCGTCTCCCGTGGCTATGAGCTCCGTGGATCGGTGTCTCGTGACGAAGCAGAAGTCGGGGTTGAATTCATACAGTTGTCTGTGTCTGGTGTATCAAGGGGGGGAGGGGGGGAGGGGGGATCTGCCCGGGGGGTGTTGTGGCTGTAGGGGGGGGCGTGAAGGTACTAACAGGGGGAGGAATTTTAGTCTGGTTTCACTATACGAAGAAAAGGGAATCCCCGCTAATGGCTCGGGTAACGAAAAGGAAGACATAAGCTCAGCCTAAGCACCGAAAACAAGGTCAAACGAACCAACTGAAAAAAAAAAAAAAATCCAAATAGACCCCCTAAGGACACGCTAATTCTCGAAAAGGAGTCCCCCCACCCCCCAGAGGGACACCTACGCCTCAGCGCACACGCGGAGAGAGAGGAAACGTGTGTCCGGAAGGAACCATGGCTTCAAACATCCTCGCGAATGGAAATTGGTCCTGGAAATTCGCTTATCCTTTCTCTGCGTCATCCACACTGTCCTACATGTCCCCGTGTCCTAGATCCCGGGTCACTCACCTCCTCGCTAACCGGCCGTGTCTCCTTAAAAGCCCCAAATCAGGATTATAGATCACCAATCCTTCCTCCATCCTCACAAAAGGACATATAAAAGAAGGAAAAGTCGCATAAAGTCTCGAGAGAATTTTAAAAATGAAATAGAGGAATAAAAAGGTAAAGCAAATCCGTTAAGTAATAACAAATCACAGACCGCCAACGTGTACATTCCTTTACAACGTATCCTTTGTTCGTTACATCAGCAGCTCGAGCCCTTAGAACCGAAATAACCAACCACAAGAACCCTCGCCAATATTATCAGAGAAAACAGACAGCCTCTTCGGAAGGGTAACTGACTGAAATACAAATTGAATTCCCCGCCAATGACACTCTTTTCCGAATTCGCGCACAAGTCATGCCGGTCATCGAGAACAGCGGATTACAGATCTTGTACCAAATTGCCGGCGAGGGAAAAATCCACAAGGGGCTGGGAAAGGCTTCACACAACCAGCTGTTTTCCGCGGTTGAAACTTATAGGCAGAATTAGCAGTGTGTCTCCCGTGAACTCTCTCTCTCTGATGTAAGGTTAGCTGACTGGCTGATGGTGGGTTATCCTAAAATCAACACGAATTCTTCTCTAACTGGAAATGTGTCGAGAATGCATGCCGTGTCTCTCAATCAACGGTGAACAGTCTTTTTTTGTTAATAATCCCACAGTATCTTCGAAACAAAAGCAACATTATTGACAACGTATGATAAAAAAAAATCTCCCGTCTTTGAGCTCGACTTTTTACTGATCCGTAAACGACACGGACGTCGATCGCTTCCCACGAAGAATGATCGGAAATACAATAAAAAAACGACAGACAAAAAAGGAAGGTCTATAAAATCCCCGTTTTCCCTTCGGTTATTATTCTAGCCATTAATAACGAGCAGAATATCGAATAACAATGGACGACAAAAAACGGGAAGAACGAAAAGAAAACGGAGTCAAGATGGCGGCGGCGGGACCACACGACCGTTCCTCCGCCGCGAAACGAGTGTTCTAGCAACAAAGTCAAAAGAACACAAGGTACGATAAAATCCAGAGTAGCGCACTTAACATAACAAAAAGAAAAATACGATCAAATAAAAATAGCAAAGTCAAAACAGTACAAGGAACGATAGAGATCAAACAAAAGTAGCGAAGTCAAAACAGCAACAAGAAACAATAAAAAACAATACAAAAATAACGAAGTACACCCAAAATACTACAAAACAAAACAACAACACAAACGAACAACACAGCCACAACACCGACCAAACCGACAACGCCACGACCATTCCCATTCCCATTCCCATTCCCATTCCATCTCTCTTAACCCCCCCCCCCCTTAAGTAATCGATTATACTATCCTTTCTTCATATCTTCACCATCATCTTGTCATTCATTTCTCTTCCGTATTAGGAAATGTACTAAATACGTCTATGCTAGGATATATATATATATATATATATATATATATATATATATATATATATATGAGGATAAGATCTATAAGGAAAAAACGGACATTCTGTGTTGAGTTTTCGAAGTTTCCGAAGTGACTCGAATCACCGCCGTCCAGCGTCACGTGACCGTCGTTATCCAGCGTAATCATGACGAACCGAGACTGTCAAAAGATTCGAGACTTTCAAAAGATTCGAGACTAAAAAAAATAGAGACTTTCAAAAGATTCGAGACTTTCAAAAGATTCGAGACTTTCAAAAGATTCGAGACTTTCAAAAGATTCGAGACTCAAAAGAATCGAGACTCAAAAGATTCGAGATTTTCAAAAAAAATCGACTTTCAAAAGATTCGAGACTCAAAAGATTCGAGACTTTCAAAAGATTCGAGACTTTCAAAAGATTCGAGATTTTACGCCTGTGGTCGAAGCCATATGGTTGAATATCCGTTGCTTGAGGTCACGATTCTCGCCCTTAAAGCGGTACTTTGAGGATAGACGACACCGCTGTAAGTATTTGAAATTCTTAGCTGAATAACGGATTTGTTTATATTCGTGTCTAATGAAATCTGAAAGACGTTGAACATTTCATAAATCTTCAATCTTGACAATGAAACTTAAAAAAAAAATAATAATAATAATAAAAATTTAAAAAAACAATAATAATAATGGTGATGATGATGATGATGATGATAATAATAATAATAATAATAATAATAATAATAATAATAATAATAACCCCTACCAACCAAAGAAAAACGATAGAAAAAGAAAAACAAAAACAAAACTAAAATAATAATAACAATAATAATAATAATAACAATAACAATAATAATAACCCTTATCAACCAAAGAACGATAGAAAAAAAATAAAAAAAACTAAAATAATAATATTAATAATAATAATAATAACAATAATAACCTTTACCACCCACACACAACCCTTCCTCCGACAACTTGCAAATCAACACTATCAACAACCCCCCCCCCCCACCGACCCCTCCCCGACTCAAACCCGACAACTCTTTAAGAATTCCCGAAACCCGACGTCCGACCACAAGAACCGACCCGACGGAAGGTCCTTCTCCCACGGTTAATGAGGGAGCGTGTACGGGCGGCAGCGGACGGTGGGCGGTGGTGGGCGGCGTGGGCGGCGGTGGGCGGCGGGGTGGACCTTTTCGGCGGAACCAGGAAGTGAGAGGGACCTGCCGATGCAAGGCGCGTGGGGGGGAGGGTGGGTGGAGGAGGGGACGGGGGACAGAGGTAGGAGGAAGGTTGGGGGGACTTGCAGAGAAGGGGAAGGGGTGGGTGGGGTGGACGGGGGGTGGAGGAGGAAGGTGGGGGGACTTGCAGAGAAGGGGAGGGTGGGTGGGGTGGACGGGGGTGGAGGAGTGTGTGTGTGTGTGTGTGTGTGTGTGTGTGTGTGTGTGTGTGTGTGTGTGTGTGTGTGTGTGTGTGTGTGTGTGTGTGTGTGTGTGTGTGTGGGTGTGTGGGTGTATGTGTGAGAGAGAGAAAATCTTTCCTCCCTCTCTCCCTCCCTCCTTTCTTCTTCTTCTTCTTCTCTCTCTCTCTCTCTCTCTCTCTCTCTCTCTCTCTCTCTCTCTCTCTCTCTCTCTCTCTCTCTCTCTCTCTCTCTCTCTCTCTCTCTCTCTCCAAGCGCGTTTTCTGATTCCCAAATTAGTACATGCTTCCTCATTTCCTTACTCCTCCCTCCCTCCCTCCCTCCCTCCCTCCCTCTCTCTCTCTCTCTCTCTCTCTCTCTCTCTCTCTCTCTCTCTCTCTCTCTCTCTCTCTCTCTCTCTCTCTCTCTCTCTCTCTCTCTCTCCTTCTCGAAAAAGAAAAAAATAATTAGGAGACGTAGATGATAATGGTGGTGACGATGACGATGATGAGATGAACTAAAACTAAAAATAAGAATAAAAATAACAACAAAAATAAAGAACAACAACAAGAACAAGACGAAGAAAGAAGTAGAAGAACCGGCGTACAAGCAAGCGAAGAAGGGAGCCAACGAAGAGGCCCCGATAACACGTGATCGACACAGGAGGCTAATCGTTCCTGCGCCTCTTCCTCTTTGTTTCTCTCTCTTCTTCGTTTCTCTCTTCTTCCTTTCGCGGTTATCGTACATGTCGTGAAGGAGGAGGAAGACGCCAAGATATCGCATTTTTTTCTTTTTATCGTATTATTTCTGTTTATTTCCTTCCCTCCCTCTCCTCCCCTCCCCCCTCCCCCTCCTCCCTTCGCCCCCAGCATTCTTATCCCCCGAAGAAGTGCGCGGAAGGGGGAGGGGGAGGGAGAAGGGAAGGGGGGGGTAGGCGTGAGGGAGAGACGCGTGTGGAGGCTGGGTGGGGAGGGGAGGAAGGGGAGGAGGGGGAGGAGGGTCACCCGTGGGAACAACGGCGAAGTCCTCTCCTCTCCTCTCCCTCCCTGCTTTTATTCCTTTTTCTTTCTTTTCTTGTCTTTCTCTTCTTTTCAAGACAATTACGCACTTATGGGGTAAGATCTTCTCCTTGCTTTTATTCCTATTTTCTTTCCTTTTTTTCTCTTTCTCTCCCTTTTAAGGCAATTGCGCACTTACGCCACCGGCTCGGGGTAACACGTGGCCATCAGCTTCCGCCCCGATAAGGACTCAATTACACGCGGGCGGCCCTGCACTACGCCCGCGAGAGTCCGGAGGCGAGGAGGCAACGATGCAACTTCTCGCTCGCTCTTCCCGTTAGACAAGTTCATTATGCGAGTCAGTTTTCTCCCGGTTTTTTTTTTCGTTCAATAACAATACGTTTGTAATTGCGGTTTAAATACTGATTCCACACACCGAGATAAAAAATAATAATAAGAATAAAAAGATTGTTCTTTAATACCTGACCTTCGAACATCTCTTCTCTCTCTCTCTCTCTCTCTCTTCACTCTCTCTCTCTCTCTCTCTCTCTCTCTCTCTCTCTCTCTCTCTCTCTCTCTCTCTCTCTCTCTCTCTCTCTCTCTCTCTCTCTCTCTCTCTCTCTCTCTCTCTCTCTCTTCTCTCTCTCTTCTCTCTCTCTCTCTCTCTCTCTCTCTCTCTCTTCTCTCTCTTTCTTTTCTCCCTTTCATACGTGACCTTCGAACCTCTCTTGTCTTTCTTTGTCTCTTTCTCTCTCACTCTCTCACTCTCTCTCCTCTCTCCTCTCTCTCTCTCTCTCCCTCTCTCTCTCTCCCTCTCCCTCTCCCTCTCTCTCTCTCCCTCTCCCTCTCCCTCTCTTCCCCTCCCCCTTCCTCTTCCTCTTCCTCTCCCTCTCTTCCTCTCCTCTCTTCCTCTTCCTCTTCCTCTTCCTCTCCCTCTCCCTCTCCCTCTCTCCCTCTCCCTCTCCCTCTCTCTCTCTCCTCTCCCTCTCCCTCTCCCTCTCCCTCTCCCTCTCCCTCTCCCTCTCTCCCTCTCCCTCTCCCTCTCCCTCCCACTCTCTCTTTTTTTTCCTTTTTCTTTCTTTCTTTCTTTTCTTTTCTTTCTTAACAGCGGGATTATTTCACGCGCATAGAAACATCTACCGCAACGAAGCCCGTGACACCGACTGCGACCGGTCTGTCCGCCGCCCCCGCCTTCCCGACCGCCTTCCCGACCGCCTTCCCGACCGCCTTCCCGACCGACAGTGAAAGCGGCGGGCACGACTTCCTTCCGAGACAGTTAGTTACTTCGTCCATAAACCCGAGCGGCGACGACCTTGCAGAACGGCGGAACGGCGGAACGGAACGAGCGCGGGTTGTTGTCGTCGTGGTCGTCGGCGCGAACGTCGGTCGGGTAATAAGGTGTCGGAAGAAGAGGAGGAAGAAGAGGAAGAGGGTAGGGGGAGAAAGGGAAGGGGAAGTCGGAAGAAGAGGAAGAGGGGGGGGAGATAAAGAGGGAAGGAAAGGGAAGGAGGGAGGAAGTGGATTTCTAAGAGGAAAAAGAAGAAGAGGGGGAATAAAGAGGGAGAAAGGGAAGGAGAAGGACGGAGGAAGGGGGTTTTAAGAGGAAGAGAGAGGGAAAAGGGTGGGGGATAAAGAGGGAAGGAGGGAGAAGGAGAAGGATGGATGAAGTGGATCTTTAAGAGGAAGAGAGAAGAGGAGGAGAGAGGGAAGAACGGAAAAAAATACACACCAAAAAGGAAAAGAGATAAAAAAAAAAAAAAAAATACTTCCAATCCTTCACCCACAGAAAAAAACTACATCAACCACAACCACAGTCCTAAAAACACCCCCCCAAAAAAAAAAAAAAAATAGTAATAATAATAATACATCAACCACAACCACAGTCCTAAAAACACCCCCCCCTAAAAAAAAAAAAAAAATAATAATAATAATAATAATAATAATAATAATAAAAGAAAAATCCCCAAATCCCTGATACCTGCGCCACAACGTGCCTTCCGCCCATACGAATCACCGACAGCGATCAACGCCCGTGATTGCGCACATCCGCCGCGACGCCCACGGGTAGCGGCGGGTTCGGGTTCCGAATGCAGGTTTGGGCGTGAAGGGTATAGGGCGGACGGAGGGTGTAGAGGGTGTAAGGGTGCTTGCTGACGGAGGGTGTAAGGGTGCTTGCTGACGGAGGGTGTAGAGGGTGTAAGGATACTTGCTGACGGGGGGGTGGGGTAAGGGTGCTTGTTAATGGGGGGGGGGTGTAGAGGGGATAAGGGTGCTTGCTGACGGGCGTGGGATAAGGGTGCTTGCTGATGGGGGGGGTGTAGAGGGTGTAAGGGTGCTTGCTGACGGGGGTGTAGAGGGGGGATAAGGGTGCTTGCTGACGGGGGTGGGGGTGGGGGTGCTGAGGGTGGGGGCTGACGGGGGCTTGCTGAGGGAGGGGGTGTAAGGGTGCTTGCTGACCGGGGGCGGGGGGTGTAAGGGTGCTTGTAGACGGAGGGTGGGGGATAAGGGTGCTTGCTGACGGGGGTGGGGGGTGTAAGGGTGCTTGCTGACGGGGGGTGGGGGATAAGGGTGCTTGCTGATGGGGGGTGTAAGGTGTAAAGGTGCTTGCTGACGGTGGGGTGGGGTGTGTAAGGGTGCTTGCTGACCGGGGTGTAAGGGGGTGTAGAGGGTGTAAGGGTGCTTGCTGACGGAGGGGGGGGGGTGTAAGGGTGCTTGCAGACGAGGCGACGGGGCGAAAGCGGACAATCGGGAACCTCCTTCTCCCTTTAAACAGCAGATTAATCGTTTCCTCTCGCGATAAAAACCTCGATTAACCTCTCGTACCAAATCGTCTCCCCCCCCCCAAAAAAAAAAACGCTACATAAAAAAACGCTAAAAAAAAAACGTAAACAGCATTTTTCGACAGAGTTCGCTCGAGGCAGCAGCTGTTACGATTCCATTTTCATTCGTTTTACGTTGCCAAAAAAATACTGGCAATGTGCTCCCTACCCCCCCACACACACACACTCTCTTCCACCCCTACTCCCCCCTCTCTTTCACCCCTACCATCCACTTCCTCAAAATAAGAGAAAGAAAAAAAGAAAAGAAAAGAATAATTAAAAAAAGGAAAAAAAAGGAAAATAAGAGGAAGAGAAGAAAATAAAAAATAATAATAATAATTTAAAAAAAGAAAAAAATAATAAAATATGAAAAAGAGAGAAAAAATATATCATTATGAAAAAAAGAAGAAACAGAAAAATGGAAAATAATTGTTAAAAACATGAATAACGAGCGTTTTCCTCCTTTTAAACCGAGCTTCTAACCCCACTTCACTCCCTTTCGGATCCATACACAAGCTGCTTCCTCAGACCGAACCCCGAGACCGCAGACAAGCCACATATAAGCCCCTCCCCCCCCTACTCCCCCTACTTCCCCCTCCCTCTACTCCCTGCACTGACTCCTTCGAACACCACCGCAAATCCAGCTACTCCCCCTCTCTCTCTCCCCTCTCCCTTAACTCCCTCTCTCCCTCTCCCCTAACCCCACTCCCCTTACTCCCTGCATTGACTCCAAACACCACAGCAAATCTAGCTACACCCCTACTCCCTCCTCCTTCCACTTCCCCCTCATCCCTCTCCTTCCCTTCCCTTCCTCCCTCCTCTTCCTTCAAACTTCCTCTCCTCCCTCCCCTTCCCCATTCCCCTTCCCCCTCCTCCCACCCCTCCTCATGCTCCTTCTCCCTTCCTCCCTCGCCTCCTCCTTCAAACTTCCTCTCCTCCTCCCCTCCCCATTCCCTCTTTCCTCCCATCCCTCCTCATGTTCCTTCCCCCTTCCCCCTCGCCTCCTCCTACACCCACCCCTCCATCCCTCCCCTCCCTTCCTCCCATCCACCTCCTCCCTCCCCTCCCCCTTCCACCTCTTTCCCCCCCCTTCCACCTCTTCCCACCATCCCCTCCCTCATCCTTCCCCCCTTCCCCTCCCCATCCACCTCCCCCTTCCCTTCCCCCCATCCCCCTTCCCCCTCCTCCCTCCCCCTACACCTCCCCCCTCCCTCCCCTCCCTCCCCTTCTTCCCCTTCCCCCTTCCACCTCCCTCCCTACCTCCCTTCCCCCTCCCTTCCCTTCCACCCCCTTCCACCTCCCCCCTTCCCCTCTCTTCCCCTGGCGTAGCTTCAGGTGACCACTTTCCCGACGTACACTTCGTTCAAGGACTTTTCTTTTCGGCTCCGACTAATTGCTTCTTGCTGTTTGCCGAAGAATTTTCCCTCCTTATTGGGGGCGGGGGGAATTATTTTGATATTCTAATCGCGATGTGGGGGGAGGGGGGAGGGGGAGGAGGGAGGGAGGGGAGGGGAGGGAGGGGAGGGAAGGAGAGAGGGAAGGGAGGAGGGGAGGGAGGAGGGGATAAGAGGGGAGGGAGAGAAGGAGAGGAGGGAGAGAGGGGAGGGAGGGATTTAGGAAGAGGGAGGGAGGGAGAGAGAATGGGAGAGAGAGAGAGAGAGAGGATAGATAGGTGGATAATGAGAGAGAGAGAGAAAGAGAAAATGAGAGAGAGAGAGAGAGAGACAGAAACAGACAGATCGAAAAGAAAGACAGGGAGAAAGAGAATCAGACACTCCCATCTCCTCCCCCCCACCCCCCACCCCCACCCCTCTTCTCCCCCTCCACCCCACCCCACCGTTCCCATCTCCCTCCTCTTGACATTTACCCCCTCCCCCTTCCCTTTCCCCTCGACCCCCACCCCACCCCCACCCCCATGATCGCAGCCACCATGACTCACGAGAATTCCTTTCGGTGTTGTTCCAGCGGCCGACTAGACGAGCCTACCTGCACGATCGTCACCTCCACCATCATCACCTTCAACACCGTCGTCGTCATCGTCTCCATCGTCACCTTCATCACCATCATCATCATCACCGTCATCCTCACTTTCATCACCATTATCACCACCATCATCATCTTCATCACCACCGTCCTACCCCTATTGTGACACAACCAACACCGACTTCTACCACAACACCAACACGTAGATCACCGCATCACAACCACAATACCCCCCTCCCCCCCTGCCCCCCCTCCCCCCAACCCACTCAACCACAATCGCCTCTGATCGCTCGCTGGACAATCTTTGCTTGATCCATTAGTGTTCAGTCAACCGCATTTTTTTTCTACTTCTTTCTTTCTTCCTTT